>NC_084528.1:5802359-6102359 GCF_024500275.1 Phycodurus eques | reverse complement strand
CCTCATAAGCATCCGAGGTGAGCTGGAGCCAAAACAGGTCATTTTGGACAAGAGGGATGTACACCCTGGACTGATTGCAGGACAACTGCAGAACACAGATGATACAATCACATTCACACCTAGGGCCTGTCCTTGAGAAGTATCTTCACCATTAGCACAATTGGCATTGTTCCAGATTATTGCACTGCTAGTCACTTTAAACTGCATAAATGTCTTGAAGTCTGTGCGCCATTTGCACAATGGTCACTGCACCAGTCACTGCACTATTAGTCATTTCAAACTGCTCTAAATTGCTAGAGGACTCTGCATCATTTTGCACAATTGTCAAAAAAAATAAAATGTATCGGTATTACCATATTACTGGTAACATTTTATTGCTCAGTGACAGTGTTTTTATGCCTCAAAAGTATTCTCTGTCAAATGACTGTCTGCTGTCGTACTAGAGCAGCTCCAACTACCGGCGACAAATTATTTGACATGCTTGGCAAATAAAGATGATGATGCTGATTTTGATTTATTCACCTCCTTTCATCCCGAATCTACATTTTATTACTTTTTGTTATATTATCAATCATTTCACAAAACACTAACCCGAGCCCACCAAAATGTCCTTTACAAACTTTTTAACGTCAATCTCATTACGCGAGCCGGCTATTAAACTTTGGTCCGTTCTAACTTCCATCCCTCCGGTATTACGTTCAAGTAATTCTGTAACACTTAACTTTTGCCTTACGCATTCCCCAATTTCTGACCTTCAATAACTCCATCACACCAAACAAATTCCCTTTTTACACGCACTTTTAACCACTTTACATAAATTGTATAAATTACTAAAAAAAGAAAAATAACGTTTCGCAAAATAAAAACAACCAAGTTTAAAAAAATGAAGGGAAAGTACACATTGTTGTTTCTCAATTTGTATGTTAGCTGGTCTGCTGTTTAACTCATGTTATCTAATAATGTTCAGTCGACTTTTCTTTATGCTTGGTGGCAGGGGCAGATTTGAGGGGAAAACATGGGAGAAATGATAATTATATTTGAAGTATATAATATTTGTTTGTTGCGTGGTTAGTTTTGTTGATCGCCATCCGCAAAAGCTAAATCAAGGCAACTGGACTGTTCTTGTTTGTTGAAGACATATCACCATTAATCCAAAAGGCTCCTTCAGTTCTAAATTTGGAGTGTGGAGTCCCTCTATTTATGCCTCAGTGGGTGGGTTCCCTGGGGGTGGCCAACAATAGGGTGTTGTTGTTAGTGAAATGACCAGTCCTGCATACCAATCAGTTGATCACTCGTCTTGTGGCAAAACAGCTCATTAGGGCACTCTTTCCGTTGAATGGGCCTATCTTTGGGGGAGAGATGTCAGGACATTGTTATAGGCTGACAATAGGTGACGCCTCAAACCTCCTCCTCTTTTTATAAATGACCATTTTTTTGAAAAGGCAGAGCTCACTGCACTAAGTGAGGAGTGCGGTGAGGAGACCAAGCAGCCGCTGCACGGGCGCATGGCGCAGCATCGATGGGATGCTTCTTCGGGTCCAGAATCAGCGGTTCATTTGCATCTCAAGAAGAAGTGACATTCCTTTGAAGACAACAACATCCAAATTCTGGATAGGGAGGACCGCTGGTTTCAAAGATGTAAAAGAAGCCATCTACTACATGTCAAACGAGAAAAGCTGTCTCTACAAAGAGGAGGAGGTGGGATGCATCACCTATTGTCTGCCTATAACAAAGTCCCAACAAGTTTACAATGTCAGCAAGGAGGTGGTGGAGTGATATTTTGAGCTTGAATAAAGGGGAATGAGATGGTAGGGCCCTTTAGGTTACCTGAAGATGTCAAAATTAACTCAAAATATTCCTTTCGAAATTCCTGCCATCTTATAAAAGAGACCGTGCCTCCTGCAGGAAAATAATCATCATGCTAGACAACTAATGCCATCCTGTGCCACAAAAAAATGCCAAACAAATTTGGCTACAATGGATAGAAAGGAAGGATAAACAGCAGTAAAAATCCATCCATCCATCCATTTTCTGAGCCGCTTCTCCTCACTGGGGTTGCGGGCGTGCTGGAGCCTATCCCAGCTACCATCGGGCAGGAGGCGGGGTACACCCTGAACTGGTTGCCAGCCAATCACAGGGCACATACAAACAAACAACCATTCGCACTCACATTCACACCTACGGGCAATTTAGAGTCTTCAATTTATGCATGTTTTTGGAATGTGGGAGGAAACCGGAAACTCCTCACAAGTGAGGCCGGATTTGAACACAAGTCCTCAGAACTGTGAGGCATATGTGCAACACAGTCGCCCAACATGCCACCCCCTAAATTCTAATAAATTTTTTTTTTACACATTTGAACAAATGTTTACAAGAAATCAATATTACGATTCAAGTACAACTTTCAGCTCCTAGGGTTATTGTTGAGTTAAATGAGCCCGCCGGGCCTGTGATGTTTTTCCAAAGTACCTCATTCCAAACCCACACTGTGACGTTTACGGCGAGGGACAAATCTCCTGTGCTTCTCCATGCTGCAAAAAGCGCTGAATACAAAGTCAGTCCGACATAGCATCTATGGCTATCAGCTTGTCGTAATGCTAGCTACTGTATTGTTAGCAAGCAAGGATATTTTGCTGAACGAGTTCTTGCCGTCGCCGACTGCTACACACGAACGCGGCTGTATAACACTAATGCTATCTGTTTTAAGTTATATTTTTGGGGCATGCACAATCAAAAATACAAGTATGTGATAGACTTACATGTCGAGCAGCAATGAAGCCACGTCTCTCTTCTTGAGTCCATCCAGTTACTCAGGGTGTCTAAGTTGACGCCAGAAATACTAGGTCCAATGTGTATCCTAGTTTTGTTTCTTTCTCTATCAGATTCCCTTTGTTTCACCTTTCTAGTTTCTTCGCTCTGCTTTTGTTTCCTTGTATTAGAAACCCCAGTTGTGGGCAAAAGAGCGATAAGGTATTTTCAGATTTGTCGCCGAACTTGCGGACGCCTCCACCATTGCTCCCAAAGCTTCCTTCTGGCGTAAATTAGCATACACGAGAAAATGATTGACACACTCCCAGGCCACGCCACCACTCCATACTGTGTCTGATTGGACAATTCTCTGCATCAGGGAGACTTTTTAAATTAATAATGAAAATTAAATTCAAGGCACTAAATGAGGCTGGAGAAAGATGAGTGTCATGATCAGTGCCCTGAATCTCCTCTGCGGAGCATTTGTCCTCTTTTTTCCCTCCCTCTCCAGTGCTGATCACCTCCTCGCCTGTGCACCTGTTTTCAATCAGCACTCATCACAACCTGCGCTAACAGTAAACCTGCCAGTTCTAGTGTTCCAGTGCCAGAGTATTCTCGCACTTCCGCGTGCCTTCCCATGTCTCCTGCTACAACGTTCCCCCCAACCACACTGCCAAGCTCACTCACCTGCTCACGCTCCAGTCTCCTGCTTTTGGGTCCACTATAAACCATTTGGTTGCATATCGTCACAGAATACTCGGGACCCAGCGACTCCGGAAGCGTTGAGGGACGCGCTAGTCCACCAAGGCACCCAAATCGGTCGACAGGATACAATTCTCCAGCTAATTATAGACTCAATCAGCACCCTCACACAGCCAGTATCCCTCATTTCTGCTCAGATGCACCCTGGCAACCCCCACCTCACTGAAACCCCTGTGAACACTCCTCCTGAGCCCGTTACCCACAACCAATTCCCCCTCCCCCACAAAGAACCTCACATTCCCCCTAGATCCTTACTCTGAGGATCTAGGTTCTTGTAGCCAATTTTTATTGAACTGTGCCCTGGTGTTCGATCTACAACCTCTAAGTTATCCCACCGATAAAGCCAAGATTGCCTTTGTAATTAACCTCTTGCACGGTAAAGCTGCTCGGTGGGCTACCGCTTTGTGATAAAATTCCTCCCCCTTGTTAGTCTTCTTTGAGTAGTTTTCTGCCGAATTGAAGGTTTTTGACCACCCCGTTAAAGGCCGGGAAGCCTCTCGGTGGCTGCTGGCCCTTACTCAGGGCTCAAAATCCACAGCCTCATATTCCATCGAGTTTCGGGTTCTGGCAGGTGAGGGTGGGTGGGATGAGGCAGGCCTGATGGGGATTTTATCCAAGGGGCTGTCTGAACGTCTGAAAGATAAATTAGCGGCGAGAGATGAGCCCACCTCATTAGAGGGGCTAATTTCTTTAGCCATTAAATTGGACAATCGTCTTCGAGAGAGAGAGAGGGAGATCGAGGGCCTGTCTCGCACTCTAGCACCCTTTGCAGGTATAGCCCTTCCAGCAACCCCGCTGCATGCAGGCAACCCGGCAGACATCTCATCACTCCCCACTGGACTGGAGGAGCCTATGCAATTGGGCAAAAACTGTCTTGAACCTCTGGAGCGTAAGCGCCGCTTTAGTCACCAGCTTTGTATATACTGTGGGAAGCCTGGTCGTTTCATCGCCTCCTGCCCACTTAAGCCAAAAGACCAGGCTTCCCACAGGCCGAGAGTGCCAGTTAGACCCCCAGCTCTCCCTCTCGCATGACCATTCCTTCTTGCATCCTTGGACTAAACTGGAATACTCCGGTAACCGCCATCATCGACTCTGGAGCTGACAATAATTTTATTCACGAGGGCTTGGCGTGTCGGCTACTTCTTGAACCACTCCCATTCCCCAAGAAGGTTACTGCCCTGGACGGGCGCCTCATAACCTCTGTGACTCACCAGACCTCACCGATCACCCGCCTCATCTCTGGCAACAACTGGGAAACCCTCCAACTGTTCGTCAACCCCTCTCCAGAGACCCAATTAGTCCTTGCACTCGTTTAAAGAAACACAACCCCACTATCGATTGGACCAACCTGTCAATTACCCGGTTGGAGACATTTTTTCCACTCTAACTGTCTTCGCTCAGCCGTCCCGACCTCCAGTGAGCCTCAGCCACCATCAGCACCACTCGATCGCTCCCTGGTCCTAGAAGAATACCACAATCTCCCTTTGGTTTTCCGTGAGGATTTGGCCATCTCTCTACAATCGTCAACTCGCCCATCCCCTCCACCCGCAAGGAGCTACAACGCTTCTTGGGTTTTGCAAACTTATACAGCAGATTCGTTCGAGATTAGAGCAAAGTGGCCGTTCCCCTCACGAGCCTCACCTCTACCAGCTCCCTGTTTCATTGGACACCTGCTGCTTCCCATGCCTTCAAACGCCTTAAGGAACTGTTCACCAGTGCCCCGATCCTCAGAAATCCTGACCCCTCCATCCAGTTCACTGTAGAAGTAGAAGATCCTGAAACCCAGAAACTCCACCCCTGTGTCTTCTTTTCCCGTTGCCTGTCACACGCCGAACAAAACTACAACGTGGGAAATTGTGAGCTACTGGCGATTGTATGGGCCTTGGAGGAATGGAGTCACTGTTTGGAGGGGTCTGAGACTCCTTTCATTAAATGGACACAACTCCAAACTCATCCCGGAAGCACCCGAACCCTCCAATTCCTCAAACAACACTGCTGGTGGCCCAGCCTGGCAAAAGTCACCCGGGAGTTCGTCCTAGAAGTCTGTGCCCAGGGAAAAGCCTCGCATCTGGTCTGCTGCGGCCTTTACTCATCCCGAGCCGCTTCTGGTCCCACATTGCCTTGGACTTCGTTACCGACCTCCCCCCCTCTGAAGGTAACGCCGTCATTCTTACTGTCATAGATGGTTTCTCCAAGTATGTCCACTACGTGCCGCTTCCCAAGTTACCTTCTGCTCTCCAGGCTGCTAATCTCGTCCTCGTGTTCAAACTTCACGGAATACCGATAGACATTGTCTCGGACCGAGGCCCCCAGTTCTCCTCCCAGGTCTTGTTATATATTCATCTTTTGCTCAGTATGACTCGCATAGAATTGGAAAGTGGACTTTGACCACTGTTTGTGCAGAAAATTTACTTTGACCCGTTTTGTGCAAATATGCTGCTGCTTGTGTAAACTTGTTTACAGGCTAGGGCAGCGGATTAGGATGACCAGGAAGCAAGTGAGGCTCAACAGTCATTGGCTGAAGCTGCTCCTCATGCACTAGTATAAATTGTGAGGGCTGCTAGGAGAGGGGTGCCAATTTCCTATCCATCTGCACTGTGGATGTGAAGTTCGGTGTCAGGGAAGAAAACAGCCCAGAATTCTGATGAAATTGTACTCTATGCTGAATTCCTGATATAAAACGTATCAAATTGTTAGTGTGAGTTTTTTGACTGGTTACCTTTCCTCAGAGGAAAAAACGAACACACATTTAGTGAGTCTGGCAGTAGTTTATTAATTTGTAATTTGGGCCAGTGGCCCTAGATAATAGGAAACAGCGCCATACTCTCCAACAGTCTGGAAAGAGTTCTGTAAGGCAGTGGGCACAGCAGTCAGTCTGTCGTCTGGCTACCATCCGCAGTCCAACGGACAGACGGAGCAGGCAAATCAGAATCTGGAGTCTGCTCTTTGCTGCGTTGCCACACGAAATTCCGCCTCCTGGAGCACCTTTCTCCCGTGGGTTGAATATGCCCACAGCTCCCTCACCAGCTCCGCCACATTGCATGCTATGGTTTCCAACCCCCTCTGTTTAAAGAGCAGGAGCATCCAGTGGCGGTTCCTTCAGTGAAGGAGCATCTGCGACATATCAAGGCTATTTGGAGGGACGTCAGGGCAGCTCTTACCCGGTCGGTCTAGAAGAACAAGCAGTTGGCCGATCTCCATCGCTCCCATGCACCTGAGTACAAGGTTTGTCAGATGGTGTGGATCTCCTCCCGGGACCTCCCCCTTCAGACCGAGTCACGTAAGCTCACACCACGCTTCCTTGGGCATTTTCCTGTCACTAAAATCATCAACTCCACATCAGTACAATTAAAGCTTCCCCAGAGCCTCAAAATCCATCCCATGTTTCACGTATCCCTACTTAAGTCGGTCTCACCACTGCTCTAAGCCCTCCGGCCGTAACCCCCCCCCCCCCGAGTCATCAACAACCACCCTGCCTTCATGGTGTCGCGCATCCTGGATGTATGCCCCCATGGTCGAGGGTTTCAGTTCCTTGTGGACTGGGAGGGTTATGGTCCGGAAGAACATTGATGGATCTCTTGTAAACTCCTCTTGGATGACGCTCTCATTTGGGATTTTAATGCGGCCCACACTGGGAAACCTGGAAGTTGGGGCAGGGGGTACTGTCCTGATCAGTGCCCTGAATGTCCTCTGTGGAGCGTGCGCAGCGCTTTGTCCTCTTTTTCCCTCCCTCTCCAGCACTGATCACCTCCTCGCCTGCGCAACTGTTTTCAATCAGCACTCATCACAGCCTGCACTTAAGCCTGCCAGTTCCAGTTTTTCAGCGCCAGAGTATTCTCGCACTTCCGCGTGCCTTCCCGTATCTCCTGCTACGTCTGCCCCAACCACACTGTCAAGCTCACTCACCTCTCCAGTCTTCTGCACGCTCCCTGCTCCTACGGACCAAGCTCAAGCGTTGGAATTCTTGACCCCGCGCTTCCCCCAATAAAACCACTTCCAACTGCTTCCTCAGTCTCAGTCTGCTTTTGGGTCCAGTATAAACCATTTGGTTGCATACCGTCACAGTGAGTTTGCAAAAGATCATTTAAATGTTTTTTTGTTTGTTTTTTCCTCTGTCAGCACATGCAGAGAGTTATAACAAAAAAAAGTGTTTTTTTCCCAATTACCCATTTCACCTTTAAATAACATGTTAGTGGCGGCACGGTGGACGACTGGTTAGAGCGTCAGCCTCACAGTTCTGTGGACCCGGGTTCAATCCCTGGCCCCGACTGTGTGGAGTTTGCATGTTCTCTCCGTGCCTGCGTGGGGTTTCTCCGGGCACTCCGGTTTCCTCCCACATCCCAAAAACATGCATAAATTGGAGACTCTAAATTGCCCGTAGGTGTGACTGTGAGTGCGAATGGTTGTTTGTTTGTATGTGCTCTGCGATTGGCTGGCAATCAGTTCAGGGTGTACCCCGCCTCCTGCCCGATGACAGCTGGGATAGGCTCCAGCACACCCGCGACCCCAGTGAGGAGGAGAAGTGGCTCAGAAAATGGATGGATAACATGTTAGTGATCTTTGTCACTTCTCGCTCTCTTCATTTACTCTCCACATCACTGCACCACAGCTAACGCTAGCATCCTGTTGCTGCTTACTGACTTAGCAGCGCTGTTTCTCTGTATGTCCCAGACATTTTACACATGTTACATTGTTATTAAGGTAGAATTAAGTACTGTACCAGTATATCCCCTATTGAATGGACTCTGTCTGGGAGTGAGAGAATAAGAGAGCCGAAAAGTGACAGCAAACAACTTGAGGCAGTCGCTCCCCCCTCACTGGATGCTACACGCGTATGCGCGCACACGCACACACATACACACAAACACACACACACGCACACACACAAGAACAGTGGTGCCGTACAGCTCCTTCCACCAGGTGGATTGTGGAAGAAACCATTTAGCATTTTTTTTTTTTTTTGCCAAGGTGGGTGTAAGTAGTCTAAGGCAGTCTTAATTTGATCAAAATAACCTTACTGAATTTTAAAAGCAAAATTTACTTTATCTTATCACTTATGATGTCATTTTTTATAACTGAAATATTTAAACAAAATAAATAAATCTTCAAAACTTTACAATTCATTTCAGCTTTTGTTAATTTGTTTCGTGTATTGGTAATTAGTTTTTTGAAATGTAAGAGTTTTGCATACTTTTAGCGGGAACTGTATATATATATACCCAGTGAGGACCAAAAGTATTCAGGCCCCCTTAAATTTTTCACTCTTTGTTATATTGCAGGCGGCACAGTGGACGACTGGTTAGAGCGTCAGCCTCACAGTTCCGGGTTCAATCCCCGGCCCCACCTGTGTGGAGTTTGCATGTTCTTCCCGTGCCTGCGTGGGTTTTCTCCGGGCACTCCGGTTTCCTCCCACATCCCAAAAGCATGCATGAATTGGACACTCTAAATTGCCCGCACGTGTGAATGTGACTGCGGATGGTTGTTTCTTTGTATGTGCCCTGCGATTGGCTGGCAACCAGTTCAGGGTGTACCCCGCCTCCTGCCCGATGATAGCTGGGATAGGCTCCAGCACGCCCGCGACCCTAGTGAAGAGAAGCGGCTCAGAAAATGGATGGATGGATGGATGGATGTTATATTGCAGCCATTTGCTAAAATCATTTAAGTTCATTTTCCCCTCATTAATGTACACACAGCACCCCTTAAAAAAGAAAAACTGAAATATCACACAGCCATAAGTATTCAGACCCTTTGCTCAGTATTTTGTAGAAGCACCCTTTTGAGCTAATACAGCCATGAGTCTTTTTGGGAATGATGCAACATGTTTTTCACACCTGGATTTCGGGACCCTCTGCCATTCCTCCTTGCAAATCCTCTACAGTTCTATCAGGTTGTATGGTGAACGTTGGTAGACAGACATTTTCAGGTCTCTCCAGAGATGCTCAATTGGGTTTAAGTCAGGGCTCTGGCTGGGGCCATTCGAGAACAGTCACGAAGTTGTTCTGAAGCCACTCTTTCGTTATTTTAGCTTGAGTGTGCTTAGGGTCATTGTCTTGTTGGAAGGTGAACCTTCAGCCCAGTCGTAGGTCCTGAGCACTCTGGAGAAGGTTTTCGTCCAGGGTATGCCTGTACTTGGCCGCATTCATCTTTCCTTCGATTGCAAACAGTCGTCCTGTCCCTGCAGCTGAAAAACACCCCCACAGCATGAGGCTGCCACCACCACGCTTCACTGTTGGGACTGTATTGGACGGGTGATGAGCAGTGCCTGGTTTTCTCCATGCATACCGCTTAGAATTAAGGCCAGAAAGTTCTATCTTGGTCTCATCAAATCAGAGAATCTTATTTCTCACCATCTTGGAGTCCTTCAGGTGTTTTTTTTAGCAAACTCCATGCAGGCTTTCATGTGTCTTGCACTGAGGAGAGGCTTCCGTTGGGCCACTCTGCCACAAAGCCCCGACTGGTGGAGGGCTGCAGTGATGGTTGACTTTCTAGAACTTTCGCCCATCTCCCGACTGTATCTCTGGAGCAAAGCCACCGTGATCTTTACCTCTCTCACCAAGGCTCTTCTCCCCGGATTGCACAGTTTGGCCGGACGGCCAGCTCTAGGAAGGGTTCTGGTCGTCCCAAACGTCTTCCATTTAAGGATTATGGCGACCACTGTGCTCTCAGGAAGCTTAAGTGCAGCAGAATTTTTTTTGTAACCTTGGCCAGATCTGTTCCTTGCTACAATTCTGGCTCTGCGCTCTTCAGGCAGTTCCTTTGACCTCATGATTCTCATTTGGTCTGACATGCACTGTGAGCTGTAAAGTCTTCTATAGATAGGTGTGTGGCTCTCCTAATCAAGTCCAATCGGTATAATCAAACACAGCTGGACTAAAATGAAGGTGTAGAACCATCTCAAGGATGATCAGAAGAAATGGACAACACCCGAGTTAAATATATGAGTGTCAGAGCAAAGGGTCCGAATACTTATGGCTGTGTGATATTTCAGTTTTTCTTTTTTAATAAATCTGCAGAAAATTCAACAATTCTTTTTTTCCTGTCAGTATGGGGTGCTGTGTGTACAATAATGAGGGGGAAAAATTAACTTTAAGGGAGTCTGAATACTTTCCGTACCCACTGTACACACCCACTGTGTGTGTATGTATATATATATATATATATATATATATATATATATATATATATATATATATATATATATATATATATATATATATATATATATATGGTTGTTTGTTTATATGTGCCCTACGATTGGCTGGCGACCAGTTCGGGGTGTACCCCGACTCTCGCCCGAAGATAGCTGGGATAGGCTCCAGCACGCCTGCGACACTAGTGAGGATAAGTGTTACGGAAAATGAATGAATCTTTCAAAGTATGTTATTGTGCCTTTTCATATTTAAATGTATGTTCAGTTTTTTTTAATTCACAAAAAATAAAAAGTTTGAATTAGAAATGGGTTTTGTGAATATGCGGCATGGGGGGAAACTGGTTAGCACATCTGCCTCACAGTTCTGAGGACCCAGGTTCAAACCTGTGTGGAGTTTGCGTGGGTTTTCTCCAGGTACTCTGGTGTCCTCCCACATCCCAAAAACATGTGTGGTAGGTTAACTGAAGATTAAATTGCCCATAGGTGTGAATGTGAGTGCACATGGTTGTTTGTCTATATGTGCCCTGCAATTGGCTGGCAACCAGTTCAGGGTGTTCCCCCCGCCTTTCGCCTAGAGTCAGCAGGGATCGGCTCTAGCACACCCGTGACCCTAGTGAGGATCAGCGGTACGGAAAATGAATGAATGTTTTTTTTTTATGCTATTTTATTGTTTACAGTATATTTACCAGCTGTTTGCTTGGCAGTGACCCTGTATGTTCTGAGATCTATTTGATTTATTATTTCATATCCAATATATTTGTATATTTAATTAATGAAGATTCTATCAATATAATGTTTTCCTTCTGCCACTTGTTTAGCAGAGCTCTTCTTATTATACAGCTAATTTTACATCAGCTGTGTTATATTGAAAATAAATTTCCAAGGAACTCACATTTTAGCTTTTTATACATGCAAATTTATTGACATATTAACACAAATAACACGGGAAGAAATCACTGTGATGTTGCGGGGACATTGTGGGCCTAAATGTTTCCGTGTGACATTGCCTTGGTGAAAGCGCAAGCAAAATTTTGAAAAATAATGTAAAATCACAACTGACAGCGTTTTATATTTTATTTTTTAATAATAATAATTTAAAAAAAGAACTCATGTTTTTCATTTTGTTATTTTCAAACAATCCAAGGCTTTGGAATACTGTAATTTGCCAGTAATTTAAATATTTGCCTCTTTAGGTGAGGTAAGTGTATAACTTCCTCCCAATCATTTGCCAGCTGTAAAAATGATATTTTATTTGTTTAGAAAAACTAACAAATCAAATTTACCCCACATTTTTATTTAGGTCTGATCACAGAGAAAAACCTCGGTCAGGCCAAAGGATTAGGTAAGTATCAGCTGTCTAGACCCACCACAAAACACAAAGAACAAGAACAACAGCCCAGCTGGACACACAATGGGAAAATACGCGCATAGAGACTTGGACGGCTTTGGCACTGAAGATGTTCCTCAAAAGCATATTATCCATGCCTATTTCTTCCATCTTATGCACAAGTGAACACAAATTCATATAATAAAAACATTCATTTAGCGCTTTATTTTACGTTTGTAAATTCTTCCATTGTGGTAGAGAGTGTAGCTTTTTGTAGTATGCATTATTCATATTTTGATCATTCTTCACAGGAGAGTTGTGAAGACTTGCCTAATCTTGACTGGGATAGACTCTACTGTAGCTCCTTCAAATAATATTTGTTAAATGGTGTGAATTTATCTGTACATTCCTTATGCATATGTTATGCATTCACAAAGAATGTGCAAAGGGCATCGTGCCTGTCACTGCATTATTTACCACTGGAGGAGGATTTTAGTTTTGTTTTGTTTTCACTTGAGTTTATTGTTGTTAAATGTAATAAATGTAGTTTCACATGCATGAAATGTTAGGGATTGTCACTGTTTTCCTGCTCAAAGAGCATTCAGTACTGGAGCAAGTTTGTAAAGGGTCGAAAAAGTCGTAGCACCTGGCTCTTGCAGGTTGTGTTTCCTTCGTTAGGAGCGGAGCTCAAGGAAGATGACCAATTTGTTCTGACAGAATGGTACCTAGCTAAACTCAGAAAATAAACCCTGACTTTAACTTCGTTTGCTCAGAAAAACACATTGTTGTACTAAACTAACAAAATGCAATTGTGTGGAACAGCTTGACATAAAAATGTTAAGTGAAGTACTTTTTTAGTTTATGAAATTCCCCTACTGCCTCATGTCAAATAGTGTCTGGTGCCCTTGAGCAAGGCACCAAACCTCCCACAACCCCACTTTAAGAGGTGCCACTTCCTTCTCATTCTCCTCTCTTGAATGTAATGTCTGCCACCTGCTGGTGCAAACGACATGTTTACAGCCAGCCGAGAGGGCCAGCCAGATACTGTAGATTAGATTAGATTAGATTAGATTAGATTAGATTAGATTAGATAGATAGATAGATAGATAGATAGATAGATAGATAGATAGATAGATAGATAGATAGATAGATAGATAGATAGATAGATAGATAGATAGATAGATAGATAGATAGATAGATAGATAGATAGATAGATAGATAGATAGATAGATAGATAGATAAAGTCACTCACACTAGAACATTAGGCCTAGAATAGCAGCATGTCAGAATAGCTGCATTAATTACCCTGAAATTTAAAAAAATGAATATGTTGTTTTTAACAGTTTATAAATCAACTGTTAAAAAATTTGCTTCGTAGACATTGATAAAAGTATAGTCAGTACCTGTAACTTGAACGGTACATCATCATTGTTCGAAATTCAGCGCGTGAACCTCCGTATATTTGAACCTATAACGCAAAAATACCTGTACATGTAAACAAAAATATGTAGCCATAGTTCAAAAGGTTGACCTGATTGAGCAAAACCAATGTAATATTTGGATTCAGCACATCAAAATTGTCCTAAATCTGCAAAAAAAAAAAAAAAAAAAAAAATCTTAGACAATAAATTTGTTGTTGACCAGTGTTATTTGGTCCCATATCAGTACTTTTTAGGGAATGCGAAATATTTTCCATTTATAACAATGTTGCTGCCTACAGATTTTATGACATATTAACTTTTGGCTGTTTAAAGACATTTGGGTGTGGTAACCACCATTATTATGGTTGTTGTCTCTTGCCTGTGTCAATATACACTCTGACCTATGCATGACTTCTGTTCCTTATGTTTAGTATGTATGATCATTCTTTCTCTGTTTTACTGTGTCACTGTTTCGAGATTCCCCCATGATTCTTCAGAGACCAGGTTCGGGAACATAGGCAATTGTGGTGGGTACACAGGCAGTTCTCTGGACTGTTTCAAAGTCCCTCTTTAACACTGTTACTACTGTGCCAGAATAAATACACATTTATGGCATGTGCAGTTTCACAGTTACATGTTTACAACTATTTTACTTGATTCAACACACAGTGGTAAATCTAAAGTCCATTTTAGTGAAACGGGTCAAATTTGAGCTAGAACAGCCTCAGTGTAGACTAACTTTGTTGCACCTGTACAACAGAATTACACTTTCAAATAGAGATAGGTGAGTACCAAGTACCAGGTATCGGTACTGGCCTGACACCAGCCTTATTTCATGGTATTGGGTACTTGTGAAGACTGCCGTTACCAGCCACCGATACTTAAGGCGAAACATCCGACATTAAGTAAGTCCTCCTCACCAGTAGTTGGTGGTAGACTGTAGCAGTTTGACACATCGGTGAATTATCATGGATCAGGCTAGTGGTATCGGTACTCAGAATCGGTGAGTACTCAAAGTGAATACGCATCCTAGTAATGGTATGAAAAAAGTGGGGTTGAACATCCCTACTTTGAATCAATCAATTTATTTATATTTATTTATTCATGCACAATTAAGACAGACCCAATGTGCTTTACAATAATTACAAATAATTTGAATACAAGCAGTAATAGTGCAAACAACAAAAACGTTCTGGACTTTTCAAATAAAACAGGAAAAAAATTTACATCTCAAAGCAATAACGCACATTTCCCTACAAACATACTTAGGACACACGTGGGCTGGATAAACACAAACACACGCACACGCACACACAATTTACTCAAAAGCGCAGAGGTAAGTTATAGGTTTGTTTGTTTTTTGAAAATGACCACTGATTTTTACACTCGTGAACAATCTCAGGCAGGTTGTTCCAGATGCGTGGGGCATAGATGCAAAAGGCTGCCTCCCCTCAAATATTTTCATGTTTGTGGAGTTTGGAAAACCTAAGAAAAAGTAATAGAATTTCAGGGTGAAAAAATGACAAATACACCCAAATGGCAAATGGGTGAAATTTGACCCGAACAGTATATAAGTGTTAAGATATCTGCACCAGGCCTGGGTGTACCCCTTTTTCTTTCCCAAAGAGGACAAGTGATACAGAAAATTGACGGATGTAATGGTTTCTAACATTAATGGATACAGCCACACATTTATTTTGGAAATGAAGGACCTTTAGGGATAATACTGTCACACGTTTCCTGTTTGTGCTCGCGCTCTAACCAGCAGAGCGCGTGCATGTGCTCTCATCAACACACACTAGAAGCTTGCTAGAGTTAAGATGGCGGCATGTGGGTGAAGAGGCTGGGCTCTAAACTCGAGTTTTCGCACCATTAAACGATTCCTATGAATCCGAAAATATACTGTAGTCGAAAGAACAACAATTTTCACATCTTTCGCACCGCTGAGTGTGATTTTGGATTGCCTCCATGACATCCATACACTTCGTGGTTCACCCGTTGCCCGGGACTGAGGATCAGCTCAATGACAGGTATTCGGTCGTGGCCCGTGGAAAATAATTGTATATCGTCTTTTTCTGCGGCTTATGTTGAACAGTGTTAAAGTTACTGTTTGTGAACGACGCTGCCGCTCTCATGTGCGTCATTTAGTCCTCGGACAAGTTCAATACCCCACTACTGTAGCGGTGAGACAAGGCCCGGTATGTGAACAACCCTCTTTAGCCTTTTGCTATCTATCCATGTCGGTCAGCCGCCAGCTGCTAACCCGTTCGTTACCTTACGCTAGCGAGCGATCACGGGAAAGGCTAATGCTAGCCGCCTGCCTCTCTGGAAGGATTGGCTCACAGTCAAAGTTGAGATGGACAATGCGGGTTGGGGGATGGGTTAAAAAGAGGGAAATAAAGCTCGCAAAACACTTAGTTATTCAGTATACACGAGCTTGTCCTCTACATTACACGTGATTCAATTTGACGTGTTTCGAGATTTCTGTTGCCCGTGTCTTGTCGATAATACATATCGACGACGAAGCTAATGTTAAGCTAGTTAGCTCAAGGCTAATTAGCTAATGCGTTTCCACGCTTTTGTCAACGCGATACATTTGTATTACAGGGGTTTCCTGAAGTATGGTGCTACCAAGAGCCTAGATCGTTAGTGACCACATTTTTTTCTCTTACTGACCTTTCTTTTCAACATACTCTAATGCCTATATAGTATATTAGCTAAGTGATTTCACGGTAGTCGAGAGAGCCGACAAGATAATAATTTGTGTTATGCTTGTAAGATACTAGATTCTGTTGTTTTCAACGAGTGACTATTTTGTTTTCTTTGCTTGCCAGACTACCAACAGGCTAATTTATTAACAGTAAATTAAATTGCTGAAGATATTGAAAGAAATTGAATTCTCGTGCTTGCATCATAGTACTTATGGACGTTTTACATAAATGCGGAATGATAATTGTATTCAACTCGGAGCAAATATAATTTTATCGGATGACTGATGTATATAATCCAGTGAGATGATGATCTTTTCTACTCTGGAGAAGTCACATTGTTTTTAGACTAGGGGTAGTTAAATGCAAATCTTTAAGGGCCACAAAGAATTTTGTGAATCAGAGGTCCATCTATTGAGGTAGGGGAGGCAAAAATTTTTTTTATTCAAAATGACAAAACTACAAACTAAAATAAAATGTAATTTACATTTTTACATAAAATAGTCAAATAAAACTAAACACGACCCTGAGTATATGTGTGTCTTGCTACTCAGTCATTGACGCGCACAGCTGAACGAACCCTAAAGGCGCTCACACCCTGCACGTGTTTTTCCCAGCGCCCAGGGTGGCAATTTCTATTTTGACACTGTTATAACTAGGCTTTACACGATGAGGATTTTTGGGGCCGATCAGCAAGTTTAAAAAAACTATCACCAATCCGATCACAAGATGGAGCAATGTCTATTGAAATGACCTGTTCATTTACTGTATATACTTGTTGTACTTCTTCTTTTCCTTTTGGCTTGTCCCTTTAGGGGTCACCACAGCGCGTCATCCTTTTCCATGTAAGCCTATCTCCTGCTGCATCCTCTCGAACACCACCTACCCTCATGTCTTCCCTAACGACATCATCAACTTTCTCTTTGGTCTTCCGCTCTCTTGCCTGGCAGCTCCCTCATCCTTGTACCAATATACTGACTCTCTCTCCTGGATGTGTTTAAACCATCGAAGTCTGCTCTCTTTAACTTTGTCTACAAAACATCGAACCTTGGCTGTCCCTCTGATGAGCTCATTTCTAATTTTATCCAACCTGGTCACTCCTCAACATCTTCATTTTCGCCACCTCCAGCTCTGCTTCCTGTTGTCTCTTCAGTGGCTTGGCCTCACCACTGTTTTATAAACTTTGCCTTTCATCTAGCAGAGACTCTTCTGTCACATAACACACCTGACACCTTCCTCCACCCGTTGCAACTTGCTTGGACTCGTTTTTTCACTTCCTGTCCACACTCACCATTGCTCTGGACTGTTGACCCCAAGTATTTAAAGTCCTCCACCCTTGCTATCTCTTCTCCCTGTAGCCTCACTCTTCCCCCACCACCCCTCTCATTCATGCACACACATTCTGTTTTATTTCGGCTAATCTTCATTCCTCTGCTTTCCTGTGCATGCCTCCTATCTTTCTAACTGTTCCTCCACCCTGCTCCCTGCTTTCACTGCAGATCACAATGTCATCTGCAAACATCATGGTCCACGGGGATTCCAGTCTAACCTCATCTGTCAGCCTATCCATCACCACTGCAAACAGGAAGGGGCTCAGGGCTGATCCCTGAAGCAGTCCCACCTCAACCTTAAATTCGTCTGTCACACCTACAGCACACCTCACCACTGTTCTGCTGCCCTCGTACATGTCCTGTATTACTCTAACATATTTCTCTGCCACTCCAGACTTCCGCATGCAGTACCACAGTTCCTCTCTGGGTACTCTGTCATAGGCTTTCTCTAGATCTATAAAGACACAATTTAGCTCGTTCTGACCTTCTGTGTACTTTTCCATCAACATCCTCAAGGCAAATAATGCATCTGTGGTACTCTTTCTAGGCATGAAACCATACTGTTGCTCGCAAATACTCACTTCTGTCCTGAGTCTAGCCTCCACTACTCTTTCCCATAACTTCATTGTGTGGCTCATCAACTTTATTCCTCTATAGTTCCCACAGCTCTGCACATCACCCTTGTTCTTAAAAATGGGCACAAGCACACTTTTCCTCAGGCATCTTCTCACCTGCTAGAATTCCATTGAACAAGCTGGTCAAAAACTCCACAGCCACCTCTCCCAGATGCTTCCATACCTCCACAGGAATGTCATCAGGCCCAACTTCCTTTCCATTTTTCATCCGCTTTAATGCCTTTCTAACTTCCCCCTTACTAATCATTGCCACTTCCTGGTCCACCACACTTGCCTCTTCAACTCTCCCTTCTCTCTAATTTTCCTTATTCATCAACTCCTTGAAATATTCTTTTCATCTATCTAGCACACTACTGGCACCAGTCAACATATTTCCATCTCTACCCTTAATCACCCGAACCTGCTGCACATCCTTCCCATATCTATCCCTCTGTCTGGCCAACCTGTATAGATCCTTTTCTCCTTCTTTAGTGTCCAACCTGGCATACATGTCATCATATGGCTTTTGTTTGGCCTTTGCACTATGTCGCATCTCAATGTATTCCTTTCGCCTCTCCTCGGTCCTCTGTGTCCCACTTCTTAGCTAACCTTTTTCCTTGTATGATTTCCTGTACTGTGAGGTTCCACCACCAAGTCTCTTTCTTTCCTTTCCTGCCAGAAGATACACCAAGTACTCTCCTGCCTGCTTCTCTGATCACCTTGGCTGTAGTGGTCCAGTCTTCTGGAAGCTCCTCCTGTCCACCGAGAGCCTGTCTCACCTCTTCACGAAAAGCTGCACAACACTCGTCCTGTCTCAGCTTCCACCACATTGTTCTCTTCTCTGCCTTTGTCTTCCTAATCTTCCTCCCCACCACCAGAGTCATCTTACACCATCCGATGCTGTCTAGCTACACTCTCCCCTACCACTACCTTACAGTCAGTAACCTCCTCCAGATTACATCGTCTGCACAAGATGTAATCCACCTGTGAGCTTCTAACTCCGCTCTTGTAGGTCACCCTATGTTTCTGCCTCTTCTGGGAAAAAAGTGTTCACTATAGCCATTTGCATCCTTTCTGCAGTCTACCACCATCTGTCCCTCGAAGTTCCTTTCCTTACCCATCACTTCTTCATCACCCCTATTTCCTTCACCAACATGTCCATTACTATCTGCACCAATCATGTCTCTCTCTGTCTATGTCTCTGTCTATGTGTCTCTGGGATGCTCAGAACTACTTCGCCTAGCTCCTTCCAGAATTCCTTTTTCACCTCTCGGTCACATCCTACCTTTGGGACATCGCCACTAAGCACATTATACATAACACCCTCAAGTTCAAGTTTCAGTCGCATCTCTCGATCTGATACTCTTTTCACCTCCAAGACATTCTTAGCCAACTCTTCTTTTAAAATAACCCCGACTCCATTTCTCTTTCCCATCTACACCATGGTAAAATAATTTAAACCCTGCCCCTAAACCTCTAGCATTACTGCCTTTCCACCTGGTCTCCTGGACACACAATATATCAACCTTTCTCTTAATCATCATGTCAACCAACTCCTGAGATTTTCCTGTCATAGTCCCAACATTCAGTTCTCGGCTCCGTGCTTTCCTCTTCTCTTTCTGCCGAAGAACCCGCTTTCCACCTCTACGACCCACAGTAGCTGAATTTCCACCGGCGCCCTGCAGGTTGACTGCGCCGGTGGCGGACATTGTTAACCCGGGCCACGACCGGTCCGGTATGGTATTCTTTGGATGAACGCTCATATTTGTTTGGCAAAGTTTTATGCCGGATGCCCTTCCTGACGCAACCCTCTGCATTTATCTGGGCTTGGGACCGGCCTACAGTTTGCACTGGCTTGTGCCCCCCATAGGGCTCCATAAAGGGTGGAAAGCACGGCTCTAGTCAGGTCATGTATTCTAATCAGTCAGGTCAAACCAACATTACAACATGACAGAAATAATGGGTGCTAACTTACTGTAATTAAATTACTTTATTGTAATGAAATTACTTCACCCACACCGAAACTTTAGAGCATCGTTCGACAGAACGGCAGCATGTTTACGCACAACTGTTAGTGCTAGCACTAGCTTGCTGGGCTACATAATGTTTTGTTGCCTGCTTGCAAGTGTATCGTATTAAAAGTACGTGAACATACCTCAAGCAAGCCTTAAACAAACGTCCTCTCTTACTGTGCATCGGTGACCAACACACGTTTTCCCCCATTTTGTCCTTATAATACAGTCGCCGCGACCCACTCTTGGTGCAAGGTAAAGCCCAATGATCGTAAGAAATGGGATGCGGTGGTATTTTATTGCAGTAGTCTGACATAATGCAATCGTGAGCAAATTTGTTTTGTAGTCTGATCCGGCATGTTGTCTGTCTCACACCGCTGACATGTTTTTTTTAATAACTTTATTGGCCATCAGATATTTACAGTACTCCGTCAAAAGACACGCGACAAGGCTAAAAATCAACTAGCTTTAGGATTCAAATATACTGTGCACACGTTGGCGACACGAAGTAAATGTCTTTTGCGGTCATTAATTGGATCGGCGAATTATGGCATTAAAGCCGAGCAGCATAAAATGCTAAATATCGTCTGATACCAATCAGGCCGATCAAATCGGTGTGAAGTCTAGTTATAACAGAAATCCCTGGCTTTGCTTAAAATAGGGAGAAAAAGACGTGATACAAGTAAAGCATGTGTGGTTATTAAGCCTGTCATGATGATTACTATATCGACTTATCGTTTGATAAATAAAATGGACACAATAGTTTCACTCTGTAAATTGTTGTTGTGAGCTGGCATGCATATCACACAGTGAGCCAACAAGAGTTGGATGGCTGTGTCATTAGACACTCGTGGGCTCATGGAATGCCGGTGTTGGCTCCGTCCAGTACTCCACAGCCTTGCTCCATGTGCAGCGCGTAGATTCACCCAACAGAGACATTTAAGGGAAAGTTAACTGTTTGGTGTGTTCACTAGCCCTAGCGTGAGCTAAGAGCTAGCCAGGTAAGGAGCTAAACCACTCGCTCCACGGCCATGATGTCATTTAAAATGTTAGCACCTCACAGTTATGTCTTAGTCCTCAACTAACACAAACACGGCGTTAACTTTTTATTAAGCATAACCTCAGTGGCACATGTTATTCAGCCAGTCATTGACTACAGCGAACGTCAACGTATATTGATTGACAGGTGGAAGGGCTCGTCTTCAACGGACCAAACACACAGTAGCCGGGTTTCAATGGAGACTTTGTTGTCATTCCGATCGAAATCATTCCAATTGAAGATCGCTGGTCAACTGTTGACATGTGAGGTGATCTATTCCGATCGGGTGTATATATTACCAGATTACTGGTAACCTCTTGTTGCTCAGTGAATGTGCTTTTATGTTTTTATGTCTCAAAAATATTCACTGTCAATTGACTGACTGTTGTCGTATTAGAGCAGTTCTAACTACCGCAGACAATTTCCTTGTGTTTTTGACATTCTTAGCAAAGAGTCTGATTCTGATACATGTGCACTACTCGGAACAGCCATGTGACATGCGCACTTGGTCGTGAGTTATCAAGATGGAAGTCCGTTGTCTATTCAGCACAGTAGTTGGGATTGTTTTTATACGTTTTAAAAACAACGTATAAGTAGTTAACAAGATCAGTTGCCTACGACATACATGCCAATCAGTTGCCTTTTGGCAAAATTGGCCGTTTTGAACTCAAAATAGCCGTCGCTGTAGTCAGACTGTTTCGCACTCCTCGAACGCTGGCAGCGAGATCCATTTCACACATCCACCATCCATACACAGATGTAATTGTGAATATTACTCCGTGGCAGACTAATAGGCGAGCGCATTGGCCTGAGGTTCCGCCTGTGTGCTCGGGACCTGCTTTGAATAAGTCAGAGGAGTTGACGAGACCAGACAAAAAACACCTCCGCCGCTTCTACTAATAAGAAGTAACGGTACTTTTACTCCGTTACAATGATCTAAATTTCGGTCGCTACTTTTATCGGTCAATTATTGCTTTTTTTATCAACTATTTTGTGCGCAAGACTTCGACTTCCGCATTGGGCGCTTTTTGCGCGAGTGACGTTTAAGTCAAGTTCACCAATCAAACGACACCAGAAAGTCAAGTGACCTCACGTCTTCTATTGAGCATCCCGGACGTAGGTATTAACACGAGATAAACCAGCCCGGCTCGTCGTGCGTACGTGGTGGCCATGTTGGGAAGGTCGTCGTTACCATGAAGACAACGGCGCGCTACTCGTTTTTACATTTAGATGAACAAAAACCTTCATGTATTGTCGTATTTGTCTGGCACTGTCTGCCCAAATGGCCGGCACGGTGAGCGACTGGTTAGCACATCTGCCTCACAGTTCTGGGGACCGGGGTTCAAATCCCAGCCCCGCCTGTGTGGAGTTTGCATGTTCTCCCCGTGCCTGGGTGGGTTTTCTCCGGGCACTCCGGTTTCCTCCCACATCCCAAATATATGCGTGGTGGGTTGATTGAAGACTCTAAATTGCCCGTAGGTGTGAATGTGAGTGCGAATGGTTGTTTCTATGTGCCCTGCGTTTGGCTGGCGACCGGTTCAGGGTGTACCCCGCCTCCGCCCGAAGATAGCTGGGATAGGCTCAAACAGCGCGCGACCCAAGTGAGGATAAGTGGTAAAAAAAATGGATTGATGTCTGCCCAAATGTGGATATTTCAGCTCACTTGTAACTTGAGAAAACACCGTGCAGTAAATTGCAGGTGTTTTGTTGTAGTTTTGACTGTGTGCACTCTGGCAACCTTCGGAAACACTCTGCAATGATCGGTGCATATCCGGAAGTGTTTCTGCTTCTTTGTTTTTGTGATTTCACGTGCGATTACGCTTGATTTCTAGATCAGCTGCGGAACAGAATCTTTGCATGTGGTGTTCTGTGTTGAGATTATTGGAACACACTACATACTAGGCTTTACACGATCAGGATTTTTGGGGCCGATCAGCGAGTTCATTTACTGTATATACGTGTACTTAATTGCTAATATTTACAGT
This sequence comes from Phycodurus eques, assembly GCF_024500275.1. Classification (NCBI taxonomy): domain Eukaryota; kingdom Metazoa; phylum Chordata; class Actinopteri; order Syngnathiformes; family Syngnathidae; genus Phycodurus; species Phycodurus eques. Next base: position 6,079,262 of record NC_084528.1, on the reverse strand, counting down.
AAATGAATCTTTGTTCCTTTATTTATGCCAGTGAGGCATAGTGACGGACAACAAATGGTCTTCTCTTAGATGGCAGGAAGTATATACAGTAATTAATGTATCCACTTTTTGTGACATTTTTGTTTGTTGGTGTGCCGTGAGAATTTTCAATTGTAAAATATGTTCCTTGGCTCCATAAATGTTGGAAATCACTGCTCTAGTCAGATCGTGTATTCTCATCAGTCAGGTCAAACCAACATTACAACATGACAGAAATAAAGGGTGCTAACTTACTGTAATTAAATTATTTTTAATTAAATTACTTCACCCACACTGAAACTTTAGAGCATGATTTGACAGAATGGCGGCATGTTTACGTCCAACTGTTCATGCTAGCAGTAGCTTGCTAGGCTACATAACGTTTTTGTTGCCTGCTTGCGAGCCGTATCGTATTAAAAGTATGTGAACATACCTGAAGCAAGCCTTAAACGAACGTCCTCTCTTGTCCTGATCACTGGTGACCACCAACACACGTTTTCCCCCATTTTGTTCTTAGCAAACACACGGCGCGATCCATTATTGTTGTCGTCGCCATGGTGACGAGTGTATCCGGGCGCGTTTGCGTTGACACGATGAAGCCCAGTGATCGTAAAAAACGGGATGCGGTAGTATTGGAATATGGATTTTATTGCAGTAGTCTGACCCTAGTGCAATCGTGAAAGAGCAGTGTAGTCTGATCCACGCATTGCGTGTTGTCTGTCTCATACGTGTTGTCTGTTCCACACCGCCAACGTTCTTTTTTTTTTTTTTTTTTTTTTTTTTTTTTTTTTTAAATAAATAACTTTATTGGCCGTTAGATATTTACAAGACTACGCCAAAAGACATGCGACAAGGGTACAAATAAACTAGCTTTTGGATTCAAATATACTGTACACGACGGCAACGCGGAGTTAATGTCTTTTGCGGAGGCAATCAATGACGTCATTGATCGGATCGGGGAATCATGACATTAAAGCCGATCATCATAAAATGCTAATTATCGGCCGATACCGATAAGGCCGATTTAAAATCGGTGTAAAGTCTACTACATACAATACAACCAAAACACCGTGCAATACTCTTCTCGCATTTGCTGAGCTGCCAAAGAGTGACAGCTCAGCAAATGCGAGAAGAGTATTGCACGGTGCATTTTCACCAATATCAGACAAATGGGTGTTGACTGTTCCAGCTTTACGGATCCAGTATTTTCCTCTCTTTTCTTTACAGACTGCGTGAAGTTTCAGAGAAACTCAACAAATATAATTTCATTAGGTGAGTTAGTTATTAATATTATAGCATGAAAGTATTTAATTAATCCCTTTACATATTGTTTAGTCATAAATTCTTAAATAACCATTTGTTATTGTGCATCAATTCAGTCATCCACATCTTAGCCTGTTGGAGCAGGCCACCCTGAAACAGTGTGTTGTTGGGCCAAACCATGCTGGGTTTCTTCTTGAGGTAATACTCTTTTACATCAATTTATTAGTGCATGCACATGATCAATTCCCCACTTAAGATGTGAAATACATTAAATATGTAATAATCAGACTTTGCCACATCCGCGACCCTAGTGAGGATAAATGGTACAGAAAATGGATGGATGGATGCTAATAAATTAGCTTATGTCTGTTTACCAGTTGACTGCAGTTCTTTGGCTTTCTTTTGAGATTATATCTCTATTGATGATTCTAATTTGTAAATGAAGCATGGATTACTGTAGTAATTTGATGATCAAAAATCCATTGTGTACTTCACTACCGAAAGTGAACTCAAATTGAATATTTTGACTATCTATTTTAGGATGGACGTGTGTGTAGAATCAGCTTTGCTGTCCAGCCTGATCGCCTGGAGCTTAGCAAACCGGATGGCAGTGATGGGTGAGCTATTTTATTTTTTTATTTTTTTATTATTAGATCTTCTACACCCACTCTTTCACCTTTGGTTGTGTGTTGGAAAATTGGTGGCTTGAAAGACATCCTGTTTTGAATTTACCAAGGCTCACTGATGATGGTTTACTTGAACCTAACTTTTTTTGGACTTGTGCCCAAATGTTTGCAGTTGGACTGACTTAGGCTTTGATCTCATTGTTGGTAGAAAATACAGGTATGTCATCATGTACTGCCCCCCCCCCCATCTTGGCACCACTCTTTCTTTCTCAAAGTTGATAATGTTTGTGGTTTTATGAATTCGTTTATTTTACCATGTATCATCTTTCTATTACTAAGGCTTTGTCTGCCTGTAAGCATGTATTTGGTCAATGTCTTGATGTGGATATCAGAGACCACCAGCTATGTTTTCTGGATTTTATTTAGCTGCTTAATGTGCAATAATGCTAATCATTTTTGTGCTGTGGTAGTCTGAAAATCTAATTAGGGAAGTTTCATGGTCCAGATTGTTTTTTTTTTTTTAACTGAGCTTGATATCTGTGTTGTTTCAACTTAGAAGTGCTTTAGATTATAATCAGCTTGTTGATTTGTCTTGATCATGCTGTTCTGTTTGTGTCACTTATTAGAGACAGTTTTCCTACTTTAATGGCCTTCTGCACATTTGGAATTATAATTTTTTTTTTTCTTTCGAATTTTTGTGTTCCTATAGTTATTTATATTCAGTGAATGACATTCATACAAAGTGCCTGTTTTAAACAAACCAGTGTAGAAACCTACAAACAGCATATCTTGAAATAAGAGAAAGCAGCTGCTGCCCCAAAATGTCGAGAACTTTGAAAAGTGTCGGAGGAACGAGTTGCAGCCAATTCTGATTCCCAAGGGTGTTGTTGCCATGCTAGTCTTCAACATACCGATTCATATGAATAATGTAAAATTGTAAGAATATAGTGCCTGAACCAAGGGGTATCATTTGCCAAATACCTGGGTTATATTTTTTCCACCCAGGTAAGAAAGAAATGATGGTCCTATGTGGGACACTTAGGTTTGTAACTGATCTCCCATCTTTTGTTTACAGTTCAAAGTTGAGCACTGGTTCAGGGACAGGAAGGAGCTCCAGGCCAGGCAGGACTAGTGATCCGCCCTGGTTCCTGTCTGGTTCTGACACACTGGGCAGACTGGCAGGCAACACCCTTGGGTAAGTTCTGGCAGGGTTGACAGAGACAAACGGTCCAGTAAATTTTCAACATATGGACCACAGCTCTGATGTTACAGCTGGATCGTGGTGTATTCCCTGTCAGATTCAGTACTACACAATCTTTATCCACCTTATTCCTACCCCCGCCCCCCATCAGCCTTTGCATGAATTATGGGGACAACTTCCAGTTTCAACCGACCGGCGTTTTGTATTCTCTATCTGTTACACTAACTCTGTCCCATTACTCTTCCATCAACCCCACTACTTCCGATTAGTCACCACACAACCTAGTATGTGCTCCTGAAACCAAGGGAAAATTCTGGTACATAACAGCTACAATATTAAATGAAAATTAAGATTAATTTACTGAATTGTTGAACAATTTGTCTGTACTGAAATTATGGCATTTTTGGTTTATACTGACCAGCAGTCAAAATTTGCACATCACGTGACTGTTCAGATAAAGTTAAAACAAAATTTTTGCCTGACTAATACTACAGTTTTGTGTCCTCCATGTACCTGAGGTCATACTTGATATTCTTGTGACACTTAAGCATCTGGCGTCTCTTTTTTAGGTGGTTTGTTGTAACCCAACCACAATGTAGGATACAGGAGTTTCTCCATGGGCTTTTTCTCCACCAAATGAAACAAGCACACAGTACAACGTTTTAGGTGGTGTTTTCAAATACAGGTTTTTCAGCTACAACCTTCTGGATTCCTCATCCCCAGTTAGGCGTTGGAAACTACCGATTCTCACAGCAATATTCTCTCTTTGTCCGCGGTGCATATTCAAAACATTGCTCTAGTAGCCACAGATGGGACTTGTTCTGGTTGTTAGTACAACAAAAGTTCCAGAGCTGCACAAGGACATTTTGAAAAGCAAATCATAAACATTCAATTACACCACCCCGGGAGATGGAAGCAGCAAGTAACAAATGGGTCACTGCTACACCAGAAGTCGTGCCTATAATCCTTTCCCAGGAGCTCCCCCAGGAATAAGGTGGATGGAGCACTCCAGTATAGCAATCAAGAAAAAAAAAAAAACTGGTCACCAGTTGGGCAATGTCTTGTACAGTATGTGCTCATAAATGTATTGATGATTACTTGCCTCACAAACTTCAGTATGTTTAAATGTTAAAATCAACTTGGTTTCCGAAAGAAATTTTGTAAAAAGTAAAATAAAAAATTAAGTCATACCAGTTTTGTTCTTGTGTTACGAGTACTGAAAGCCACCCACCTGTTGGCTGTATCGCTGCTGTCACAGGGACATATCACCTTTTAGCCTGATTTAACTTAGTGTTTTGAGCCTTTTCTATGTCAGTCGTACCTGAATTTGACTTTTTTGTTTTGTTTTACAGGAGTCGCTGGAGCTCTGGTGTAAATGGAAGCAGTGGTGGAGGTGGAAGTGGAGGTGCAGCAGGAGGGGGTGGAACAGCAGGCGGCACCAGTGGGAGTGGAGGGAGTGGAGGAGGAGGTGGAAGTGGCAGCACTTCAGGGAGATCATCAACAGCAGCTCGTGACTCTCGTCGACAGACCAGGGTGATTCGTACTGGAAGAGATCGGGGATCAGGTCTTCTAGGTAGCCAGCCTCAGCCAGTCATACCAGCCTCAGTCATCCCTGAAGAACTTATATCCCAGGTACAATTGAGCTTTCATTATGGAATTTATAGTATACATATAGAAAATGTACTTTTAATTTCCTTCATACAAATAGTAGGGTCTCTGGAGTAACTGGCCGTCCATCAAGTGTGAAATGTCACAACCAAGTAATTTTATGGTGAGCTGCTTGGTTCCGTAATTGTTTCTACGCAAGCTGTTACAAATCTTAACAGATTGTGACATCACAAGATGACTAATTTGAATAACACTACCCCAAAACAGACTTTCTACACCCATGACTTGGCTGCTAGGTTGGGCAAAGATCTGCCATTTTCAAACGACAGCTGGGGAACACAGAAACATTTATCATGTTAAAGACAAAAGCTATGCAGACTTTGACCTGTTATCCTGAGATCAGACCACAGGATTTTAGCCCTGATATTGGCCCGATTAGCTATCCATTTCCCAGATCGGGCCTGACATTTTATGTCGGGAACGACAAAACCTCTTTAGTGTGACATAATCTACGACAAACAATTTGGCCCGATGATAGCCCTACGATGCCAAAATGAAAAGGCTAGGATATCTTCTGTGGAGTGTGACATATCGACAACTCTCCGACAGGGTACCCTGACATCGACCAATAGGATTGCGTATTGTGACTGGCACATCACCTTCAGCGCTTGCTGTTGTCAACATACTTGCACGCCATTGTCAACATTTATTCACGCGCACAAACCAATATTTACCGTAACTTTAGAGCATGATTCGACAGAATGCCGGCATGTTTACGTTACAAGCGTTAGTGGTAGCACTTGCTTGCTAGGCTACATGACGTTTTGTTGCCTGCTTGCAAGCCATATCATATTAAAAGTACGTGAACATACCTCAAGCAATCCTTGATTGAACGTCATCTCCCGAGCACCGGTGACGAGCACCACAGGTTTTTTCCCCACACAATACATTGGCACGATCTATTGTTGTTTTCGTCGCCAGGGTAACGAGTGTGTCCGGTCGCGTTGACCGGTGACACATTTTCTGGTTCTGCCTCTACGGCAGTGTTTTAGATACACCCCAGTGATCGTAAAAGACTGGATGCGGTGGTATCCGAATACGCTTCGTGTTGTTGTTATTTGACCGAGATATGGCAAGATTTTATGGCTGTCGTCTCACATAGTGCAATTGTGAAAAAACTAATTTGCCTTGTAGTCTGAACCAGGCATTCGATGCAGTGATTAGCATTAGCTAACAGAGGTATTATTGTTAGCATCTGCTATCTCGTGCTTACTTGAATGTTTGGCAAAGTTGTTGACTTGGTCGTGTGTTCATTGCTGATGTTTGGTGGATTCGTCAGCTTGTTGAAGTGCCGCCTCCATGAATGAAAATAACATAAGATACAACCCATGCTCGTCTTGGGATACACTGCAGTAGAGGAAGCAGGGTGAACAATCACTCATGCACCTGAGAGAGCGCTACCCCGCCCAAAACTGGTTGATTTCAGAAGGGCTGTTAAGAGGGTGATGTGTGTAATTCCTGATTTTTGGGGTAATTTGACCAATGCATCAAAGAGATATTTCATTAAGAAACTTTGGAACCATTTTTAATTGTGGAAAAAGTCACCTTTAGCACACACACTGTTCCAAATTAATGAACATAATCAATAATTGCAGTTGCAAGAAAAGGTTTGTGAACCCTTTGGAATTACTTGGATTTCAGCATAGATTGATCATAAAATGTGATCTAATCTTCATCTAGGTCACAACAAAGGACAAACAGACTGCGTAAACTTCTGTCACATCAACAGTGGAACCTCTGTTCATGAACTTCATTCGTTCCTTTTTTCGCAAACCAAAATGCAAACTAAAGCAGTTTCCAAGAGAGTAGTTATCTTGTCTCTGCATGTACAAATTTTTACTAAATCAAGTAATCTGTTTGCCATTTATTGTTAAGAGTAATACAAGATCAGTTTGAAATGATCTAAAACTGTTGTTGGATCATCATTCATGGTATATGTAAACTGTCAATTTAGGCAGTTAAACCTTTTTTTGCCTGGGCGGTGTGTTTGCGATCATTGTCATGTTCAAAGACCCAGCCACGTTTCATCTTCAATGCCCTTGCTGATGAAAGGAGGTTTTCACTCAAAATCTCACGATACATGGCCCCATTCATCCTTTGCTTTACACGGAGCAGTCGTATTGGTCCGTCCCTTTGCAGAGAAACAGCCCCAAAGTATGATGTTTCCACCCTCATGCTTAACAGTAGGTATGGTGTTCTTGGGATGCAACTCGGCATTCTTTCTCCTCCAAACACGACATGTTGAGGTTTTACAAAACGTTCTCTTTTGGTTCCATTTGACATTCTCCCAATCCTCTTCTGGATTATCCAAATGCTCTCTAGCAAACTTCAGACGGCCCTGGACATGTACTGGCTTAAGCAGGGGGACACGTTTGGCACTGAAGGATTTGAGTTCCTGGTGGCGTAGTGTGTTACTGATGATAGCCTTTGTTACTTTGGGCCCAGCCTTCCATTTTCTCATAATTGCTCCCATAGTTGATTTCTTCACACCAAGCTGCTTACCTATTGCAGATTCAGTCTTCCCAGCCTGGTGCAGGTCTACAATTTTGTTTCTGGTGTCCTTTGACAGCTCTTTGGTGTTGGCCATAATGGAGTTTGGAGTGTGACTGTTTGAGTTTGTGGACAAGTGTCTTTTATACTGATGAGTTCAAACAGGTGTCATTAATACAGGTAACGAGTGGAGGACAGATCAGAATCATCTTTATTTGCCAAGTATGTCCAAAACACACGAAGAATTTGTCTCCGGTAGTTGGAGCCCCGCTCTAGTACAACAGACAGTCAATTTACAGAACACTTTGGAGACATAAAGACATTGACAAAAAACTAATTGTGCAAAAAGATGCAGAGTCCTCTAGCACTTAGAGCAGTTCGAATGACTAATATTGCAATAGTCCGGTGCAATGACCATTGTGCAAAGGGCGCTGAGACTTCAAGGAGTGTATGCGGTTTAAAGTGACGAGTAGTGCGATCATCTGGGACAGTGTTGGTTGTGCAAATGTTACAGATACTCCTCAATCAGTGTGCAAATGGAGCAGATGCTACTCTGGGATGAGCAGCACAAAACCAGACTGTGATGGAAGAACACAGGACTGATTCGATGACCGCTGTGTAAAACTGTCTCAGCAGCTCCGGTGGCAGGCCGTGCTTTCTCGGAAGCCGCAGGAAGTACATCCTCTGCTGGGCCTTTTTGAGGACGGAGTTGATGTTGGTCGCCCACTTCAGGTCCTGAGAGATTGTAATTCCCAGGAACTTGAAGGTCTCGACGGTTGACACAAGGCAGCTGGACAACGTGAGGGGCAGCTGTGGCGAAGGATGCCTCCTGAAGTCCACGATCATCTCTACAGTCTTGATCGTGTTCAGCTCCAGGTTGTGTCGGCCGCACCACAGCTCCAGCCGCTCCACTTCCTGTTGATATGCAGACTCGTCACTGTCCTTGATGAGGCCGATGACAGTGGTGTCATCTGCAAACTTCAGGAGCTTGACAGTCGGGTTCGCTGAGGTGCAGTCGTTCGTGCAGAGAGAGAAGAGCAGCAGAGAGAGGACACAACCTTGGGGCGCCCCAGTGCTGATGCTGCGTGTGGATGAGGTGGCCTCCCCCAGCCTGACCTGCTGTGTCCTGCCTGTCAAAAAGCTGTAAATCCACTGGCAGATGGCAGGTGAGACGCTGAGCTGGAGAAGCTTGGTTGAAAGGAGTTCAGGGATGATGGTGTTGAACGCTGAGCTGAAGTCCACGAACAGGATCCTCGCGTAGGTCCCCGCACTGTCGAGGTGTTCTAGGATGAAGTGCAGTCCCATGTTGACTGCATCATCCGCAGACCTGTTCGCTTGGTAGGCAAACTGCAGGGGGTCCAGCAGGGGACCTGTGACTCTCTTGAGGTGGTCCAGCACGAGACGTTCAAAGGACTTCATGACCACAGATGTCAAAGCGACAGGCCTGTAGTCATTCAGACCAGAGATTGCAGGTTTCTTGGGGACTGGAATGATGGTGGAGCGTTTGAAACAGGATGGAACTTCGCACATTTCCAAAGATCTGTTGAAGATCTGAGTGAAGACTGGAGCGAGCTGGTCCGCGCAGACTTTGAGGCAGGATGGAGACACATGGTCCGGGCCTGCCGCTTTGTTAATCTTCTGTTGTTTGAAGATGCCTCTCACATCCTGTTCATGGATGGTTAACGCAGAAGTCAGAGTTGTGGTCGCGGGTGCGGCCGGGTGGGGGTGTGGTGTGAAACTGTCCTTTTCAAATCTGCAGTAGATGGTATTCAAGTCGTTGGCTAGTGTGCTATTGTTCTCAGCTTGGAGGGATCGTCGCTTGTAATTAGTCAGCGATTGGAATGCATGCCAGACTGATTTAGAGTCGTTCGCGCTAAACTGTTTTTCCAACTTTGCTGCATAGATCCTCTTTGCAATTTTAATTTCTTTAGTAAGCTGGTTTCTAGCTCGATTATACAGGGCCCTGTCCCCGCTCTGATATGCATCTTCCTTAGCTTGGCGAAGCTGCTTAAGTTTAGCAGTGAACCACGGCTTGTTGTTGTTGAATGTCCGAAATGATTTTGTTGGTACACAAACCTCTTCACAGAAACTGATTATAGAATGTGACAGTGTCCGTATATTCGTCCAGGCTGCCAGCTGAATTTTCAAAGACACTCCAGTCTGTGCAGTCTAAACAGCTTTGAAGTTCCATCTTGGCTTCAATGGTCCACTTTTTGACTGTTTTCACTGTAGGCTTTGCACATTTAAGTTCTTGCCTGTACGTCGGTATTAAGTGAATTAAGCAGTGATCAGACGGGCCCAGGGCTGCACGAGGTATAGCACTGTATGCGTTTTTTACCGTAGTGTAGCAGTGGTCTAAAGTATTATTTTCCCTGGTAGGACAGTCGATGTGCTGCTTGTATTTATGGAGTTCGTGGTTGAGTTTAGCTTTGTTAAAGTCCCCGAGAATAATGAGGGGTGAGTCCGGGTGTTTTTTATTCCAATTTCGTTGACTTGTTCGGCGAGCGTTAGCAATGCGGCGTTCGTGTTAGCTTGAGGCGTAATATAGACTCCAGCCAGTATGAACGATGCAAACTCACATGGCGAGTAGAATGGTTTACAGTTCAAAAACAGCGACTCCAAATGCGGGCTGCAGTGTGTGCTGAGCACCGTGACGTCCGTACACCATTTTTCGTTGAAATGGAGGCATATCCCGCCGCCCTTTGTTTTCCCCGATGATTCCATGTCGCGGTCCGCTCGATGAATGTTGAAGCCGGGAAGCATGACGGCGCCATCGGGTACAGCGTCGCAAAGTCAGGTCTCCGTGAAGCACATGGCCGCGGAACGTCCGAAGTCTTTACTGGTCTTTAACAGAAGATGAAGCTTGTCCATTTTGTTGGGTAGGGAGCGTATGTTTGCGAGGTGGATCGACGGGAACGCCAATCTGTGTCCTCTCTTGCGGAGTTTCACCTGAATGCCGGCTCGTTTCCCTCCGTGGCGCCGCTTCCGCCTCCATGCGCCCAAAACCGCGGACGCCGCTCCGGTGAGTAACTCGGGGAAAATACTGAGCGGATTTTCGAAAGTTGGTGACAAAGTCCGGAGTAGCCTCTTTGATGGTTAGCAGGTCTCCCCTTGTGTAAGTGAGTCGTGTAAGGTCTCCAAAGACGGACGAAAAACACAAAAACAAAGACTATACTAGAGAGCGCGTTACCGAGGCGACCACACTGGTAGGCGCCATCTTGGAAAGGGAAATCACCTGATCAGCCTCTTAAAGAAGTTACACAAGTTACAGGTCTGTGAGAGCCAGAAATCTTGGTTTGTAGGTGACAAATACTTATTTTCCACCATAATTTGCTAATAATTTCTTTAAAAATCAGACACTAGGATTTTATGGATTACCATTTTTTTGTCTCATTTTTTCTCTCATAGGTGAGGTATACTCATGATGAAAATTACAGGCCTCTCATCTTTTTAAGTGGGTGACTATACCTCGTGGGTGACTAAATACCTTTTTGACCCACTGTAGTTTGTGAACCTTAGCAATATTTTTCTGAAAAATGTGATTGTGAACCAAGGTTCCACCTAAATTGGTCTTTTTTTCTTTTTCTCCTCCACTTCACTCGACCAGTGGAGGATCTTAGTGTACATGAAGTCATTCCTTGCAAGTGAAGGCAAAAAATATCAGCCAAGCAACGTCCGGGCTCGTATCTCTGGTTGGGGCGCTTTTAAATTGAGGTAGCACTGTGTTTTATTTATTATCATACAATTACAGGGAACGGTAAGTTAGAAACTTGATATCTTTTGCAAACGTCATTTTGACATCTCAAAGTACACTAATGCCGCCTACCATCTCACACCCCATTATTTCAGCCCAAAACAGGACTATGCCACCTCCATGCTGATGTTGTAGCGTTGTTGGGATGCAGATGTTTATCCAAGAACCATCCAGAACTTCATTCATCTGGACCTTCCAAAGTAGCACTGCATTGGCGTATTCCCTGCTTTTCTTCTGCAGAAACTGACATGTTTTATGTCTTTTCAAATTAGTCTCAGCTGCTAAACAAATGATCAAATCTGTCTGAGATTATCAGTATCTAAATTGACAGGCTAAACGTGCAAAAATATCACCAGAAAAATAAAAACACATTTAACTTAAATCCTTAATGCAAAATAATTTGGAACACAGTGTAGTCACTAAGTGTGCACTAAAATTGACAGTTGACATACTACTGCTAGTGATTTTTTAATATACATATTTATTCCCAGGCCCAAGTAGTCCTTCAGGGGAAATCTAGGAGTGTGATCATTCGGGAACTCCAGAGAACCAACCTGGATGTCAACCTGGCTGTCAACAACCTGTTGAGCAGAGATGATGAAGATGGAGATGATGGAGATGACACAGCCAGCGAGTCTTACCTCCCTGGAGGTATATCATTCAATCTTCTTATCATCCTTTCGGCTTGTCCTGTAAGAGGTCGCCACAGTGTGTCATCTTTTTCCATGTAAACCAACAGTCTCCTCCTAAAGTATTGGAACGGGAGGATCAAGTCCTTTGTTTTTGTTGTAGCCTGAAAACATTTGGGTTTCAGATCAAAGGATGAATATGAGACAAAAGTTCAGAATTCCAGCTTTCATTTCATGGTATTTACATCGAGATGTGCTGAACAATACAGGACAGAGCACATTTTGTTTGAAGCCACCCACTTTTCAAGTGAGCGAAGGTATAGGAGCAAACATTATTAAATTAACTTAAAGTGAATAACATTTAATATTTGGTGGCCTGCCCGTACCAGGCCTTTACTGCAGCCTCTTTCATTTGTTTCTCCCTTCAGTCTCCTCTTCAGCAGGTAAAATGCATGCTCTATTGGGTTAAGGTCCAGTGATTGACTTAGTCACTTTTCCCCCCTAATGAAGTCCTTTGTTGTGTTGGCAGTGTGTTTTTGGTCATGATGCTTTTCCTGATTAGTTTGGAGGCATTTTGCTGTAAATTGCCTGACAAAATGGTTTTGTACACTTCAGAATTAATTCGGCTGCTCTATCATGTTATAACATGAATACAGACTAGCGAGCCCGTTCCAAAAGCAGCCATACAAGCCCAAGCCATGACATTACCTCCACCATGCTTAACAGATGAGCTTGTGTGTTTTGGATCATAAGCAGATCCTTTCGTTCTCCATACTTTGGCCTTTCCATCACTTTGGTAGAGGTTAATCTTGGTCTCATCAGTCCATAAAACTTTGTTCCAGAACTCTTGTGGATCATCTCTGCACTTCTTTGCAAAATCCAATGTGACCTTCTGACTCTATGCTGATGAGTGGTTTGCATCGTGTGATATGGCCTGTATGTTTCTTCTCTCGAAGTCTTCTTCGAACAATGGATTGTGATACCTTCATCCCTGCCCTGTGGGGATTGGCAGTGATGCCACTGACTGTTGTCTTTGGGTGTTTCTTCACAGCACTCGCTTTTCTGTCAGAAACTGCTCTTTATACCCTTGGCTGACCTGTTTGTCTGTCGCTCAGTACACCAGAAGTTTTTCTTTTTTCAGGTTATTCCAAATTGTTGTATTGGCTATGCCCAATCTTTGTGCAATAGCTCTGATCGATTTTCCCTCCTCTCTGCTTCAAAATGGTTTGCTTTTTTTCAGCAAATGTAGTTTTCACTGGTGAAACCCAAAGCCAACAAAAAGAACTATCTAATGTTGAAGCAATCAATCTAAAAGGCAACACCTGAGCAACTCAAAACACCCATCAGTCACATGTTCCAATACTTTTGCTCACTTGACAAGTGGGTGGTGTCAAACAAAAGGTGCTCTGTCAGGAGTTGTTGAACCCATCTAGATGTAAATACCATGAAATAAAAGCTGGAATTCTGAACTTTTGTCTGATATTCATCTTTTGATCTGAAACCCAAATGTCTTCAGTCTACAATAATAACAAAGGAATTTACCTGGCCGTAACAATACTTTTGGAGGGGACTGTATCTACTATCACTACGTCTATAAACCTCTTTGGTCTTCCTCTAACTCTCTTGCCTGGCAGCTCCACCCTCATCATCTTTCTACCAGTAAACTCCCTCTCCTCTGGATGTGCCCAAACCATCAAACTCTGCTCTCTCAAACTTCTTTCACTTAGGCTTAATATTACGTGATAAGAAGTTGGGAATTAAGTCTTGATAATTGTATTACTCTGTTAGTGACATTCTTAAGAATGGTGACTGTTTTTTCTGTGAAAATGATTTTACCCCCCAGTCTTTCTGCCTTTTCCCAAGCAGAGGACCTGATGTCCTTGTTGGATGCAGACATTCACTCAGCTCATCCCAGTGTGATTATTGATGCAGATGCTATGTTCTCTGAGGACATAAGCTACTTTGGATACCCCTCTTTTCGACGATCTTCTCTGTCCCGCCTAGGATCGTCCAGAGGTAATTCTCAAATACAACTACAGCATCTTAACACGGGAACTGTGTTGGAAAGTCATATTAAAATCAGTTAATTCATAAACCAAAAATGATAGTTGAACAAGTGACACTTGTGATACTTTTACCAGAAAGGTAATTTAGACGAAAAAAACCAAAAAACTGAAAATGCAAATAAGGGCTGCACCATATTGTACCATCCATGATATACAATTATTTGGTATCGTGAAATTTCTCGTGTTTTATACGCTCTCGAGTATAATGCACACCCCGAAAATTGACAAAAAAAAATCAGGAAAGCCCTTCTTCATATGTATAATGCGCAAACATGACTTCCGATACATAAATATGCAATAAATGTGAGAAGCAATCCTCATTTTTTTTCTTCTAATCAATTCTGATCGGTAATATTAATAATACTAAGGTTGAAATGTTCTTAATGTATTTAATATTGTGGCACACCCTAGTGTTTAGTTTTATCACTGCGGCTTTATGGAAGTATTTTCCCCCTACCATGTGACATTTGGTACATCAGCCGGTTTGCACAACGTATTCAAAGCTAGCGAGGTCGTGTAACGTGTTCACTCCTGGTCCAAGATAATAAAGAAGAATAGTTAAGACACAGCAAAAGCTACAAAGGGCGAATAAACATACACAAGCTCGATTAACATTCACATTATAACAATTATTTATGGGATTAGGGGACTAACTGACTTTAAACAGCATTTTAACAACTATACAACGGCACGAGGCATGCTGGGACATCCTCTGACAGCATGCTGCCATAATGACACAAACTATGACGTCATTGTTAAAACATGGCGGCTCACTATGAGAGCGTGCCTAGCGCCAATATATAGTTGTTAAAATGACGTTTTATGTCAGTTAGTCCCCTGATACCATGAATGGTGATAATAATGTGACTGTTAATAACACATATGTGCTTTTCCCCCATCTGCAGCTCTTGTTGTGTCTTAACTATTTTTTTTTTATCTTGCACCAGGAGTGAACGTGTTATCCGAGCACATGACCACTCTAGCTTTCAGTATGTGGTGCAAGTTGGCTGATGTGCCACTGACGAAAATGATACTAACCCTACTTTGTTGCGCTTCTCCAATAATGGAAATGATATTTTGCAGTGTTGGTGGAGTGCTTTTGTTGCACTTCACAGCATGAGACGTCCACGCTTATGGCAACATACAGTGCATCTGGAAAGTATTCAGTGTTTCGCTTTTTCAAATTTTTTGTTTACAGCCTCATCCCAAAATTGAATACAATTATTTTTTCCCTCAACATTCTACACATAAAACCCCATAATGAGAACATGAAAAAAGTCTTCTTTACATTTTTACAAATTTATTAAAAATAAAAAAGACATCACATGTACATAAGTATTCGCAGCCTTTGCTCAATACTTTGTTGATGCACCTTTGACATTAATTACAGCTCCAAGTCTGTTTAATATGATGCCACAAGCTTGGCACACCTATCTTTGGGCAGTTGCGCCCATTCCTCTTTGCAGCACCTCTCATGCTCCATTAGGTTTGATGGGGAGCGTCTGTGCACAGCCATTTTCAGATCTCTCCAGGGATTTTCGATCTGATTAAAGTCTGGTCTCTGGCTTGCCAACTGACAGACATTCACAGAGTTGTCCTGAAGCCACTCCTTCTTTGTCTTGGCTGTGTTCTTAGGGTCGTTATCCTGTTGGAAGGTAAACCTTTGCCCTAGTCTGAGGTCCTGAGAACTCTGGAGCAGGTTTTTATCCAGGAAGTCTCTGTACATTGCTGCATTCAACTTTCTCTCAATCCTGACAAGTCTCCCAGTTCCTACTGCTGAAAAAACATTCCCACAGCATGATGCCGCCATCACCATGCTTCACTGTAGGGATGGTATTAGTCAGGTGATGAGCAGTGCATGGTTTCCTCCAAACGCGATGCCTGTCATTCACGCCAGAAAGTTCAATCTCTGTCTCATCAGACCAGAGAATTCTCTTTCTCAGGGTCTGAGAGTCCTTCAGGTGCCTTTTGGGGAAACTCCAGGTGAGCTGTCATGTGTCTTTTACTAAGGAGTGGCTTCTGTCTGGCCACTCTACCATACATGCCTGATTGGTGAAGTTCTGCAGAGGTGGTTGTCCTTCTGGAAGGTTCTCCTCTCTCCACAGTGGACCGCTGGAGCTCTGACAGAGTGACCATCGGGTTCTTGGTCACCTCTGGCTTGACTTTCCTTTCCATAACAAGGAACAAAGCAACAACAATGGCGACCGTGGAACAGAGTCTGGTAGAACAAATGGACCTAGATGACACGTTTAATTATTCTGTAAAATCGATCGAGAAGGCGGCGGCGTAGGTGCTATGTGGAACCGGGAGGAACGCTGATACATCACAGCATGTGACTAAAACGCAGAGGGGTCGCGCGGGCCAATTCGTCGGTCACGTGATGCAATGCGGGCGTTGTCGGCCGCACAAGCATAAGGAGGCCTTAAGGCCCTTCTCCCCCGATTGCTCAGTCTAGACGGGCGGCCAGCTCTAGGAAGAGTCCTGGTGTTTCGAAACTTGTTCTATTTACGGATGATGTAGGCCACTGTGCTCATTGGAACCTTCAAAGCAGCGGAAATTTTCTGTACCCTTCCCCAGGTTTGTGCCCCAAGACAATCCTGTTTCGTAGGTCTACAGACAATCCCTTAGACTTCATGCTTTGTTTGTGCTCTGACATGCACTGTCGCCTGTGGGACCTTTATGTAGACTGGCGTGTGCCTTTCCAAATCATGTCGAATCAACTGAATTTACTACAGGTGGGACTCCAATTAAGCTTTAGCAACCTCTCAGGAATAGTCACCTGAGCTCAATTTTGAGCTTTGTGGCAAAGGCTGTGAATACTTGTTTGTGTAATTTCTTAGTTTTTTATTTTTAATATTAAAAATTTTCAACCCCCAAAAAAAATCACGTAATTATGGGGTGTTGCGTGTAGAATTTTTGAGGAAAGAAATTAATTTATTCTATTTTGAATGAGGCTGTAACATAAAAAAATGAAGTGCCGAGAATACTTTTCGGATGCACTATAATCTGCAGCAGATTGACTTGTTACTCTTTCAAATTCTAAAAAAGTAAAGCATAGATAATGGAATTAATTTCACCAAAATACTTTTTACTTTATAAAATACAATAGCATAAAGAAATAGCCAAACAAAACCTTTAACAAATGTATAGTAAACCCTCGGCTATTCAGTTTTCTGTTTCCAAATGCACTGTTTAAAATTTTCTTCTGTGCAACTTCTCAACTATTGACTGAAAAACTTACCAACTCGTCTTTTTTGTGCTCTTTCTGTTTGTTGTGCCCTAAGTTGCCACAAAATGGTGCGATAGTTGGTTATATTTATAGTTTAAGATGAAGATGGAAATAGAAACCTGGGCAGGACGTCAGTTATTTGAATCTTGTCAGTATTCGCTGTAGGGCTTGGTTAGGGGTTTACTGTATTTCAAATTTAGCTAGAGTACTAAGCAGAATGAGTTGTGCTCTCTTTTTTCTTTCCACATCCTAGCTTGTTATTGCTCAGTCAATTGTTTACATTTTCATGTCTGATGCTACATATTGTTACAGCGCAAATACTGACATGTTTTGCTGTTATATAACAAATAAATAATGCTGCTGGCTACAAGCTAAAATCATATTAGCATTTTTAACTATAGTCATAAATAGGGATGTCACGATCACATTTCTTTAAGTCTGATTCTGAAGTTAAGGATCTGCTGATACAGTCCCGATCCGATACCTCGACAATACATTAAAAAAGAGCGCACATCCAAAATTTCTCAAATTAATATTGTGTAGCCTATAAATGCAGCCCTATGGGGGGCACAGGTCAGTGCAAACTGTAGGCCGGTCCCAAGCCCGGATAAATGCAGAGGGTTGCGTCAGGAAGGGCATCCGGCTTAAAACTTTGCCAAACAAATATGAGCGTTCATCCAAAGAATTCCATACCGGATCGGTCGTGGCCCGGGTTAACAACGTCCGCCACCGACGCCGTCAACCTGCGGGGCGCCGTTGGAAAGTCAGCTACTGTGGGTCGAAGTCAAAGAAGAAAAAGAGGTGGAACGCGGGTTCTTCGGCAGGAAGAGAAGAGGAAAGCACAGAGCCTAGAACTGAATGTGGGGACTTTGAATGTTGGGACTATGACAGGGAAATCTCGGGAGTTGGTTGACATGATGATTGGGAGAAAGGTTGATATATTGTGTGTCCAGGAGACCAGGTGGAAAGGCAGTAAGGCTAGAAGTTTAGGGGCAGGGTTTAAATTATTTTACCATGGTGTAGATGGGAAGAGAAATGGAGTCGGGGTTATTTTAAAAGAAAAGTTGGCAAAGAATGTCTTGGAGGTGAAAAGAGTATCAGATCAAGTGATGAGGCTGAAACTTGAAATTGAGGGTGTTGTGTGTAATGTGATTAGTGGCTATGCCCCACAGGTAGGATGTGACCGAGAGGTGAAAGAAAAATTCTGGAAAGAGCTAGACGAAGTAGTTTTGAGCATCCCAGACAGAGAGAGAGAGTCGTAATTGGTGCAGATTGTAATGGACATGTTGGTGAAGGTAATAGGGGTGATGAAGAAGTGATGGGTAAGTACGGCATCCAGGAAAGCCCTGAGCCGCTTCCTGTTTGCAGTGGTGATGGATAGGCTGACAGATGAGGTTAGACTGGAATCCCCGTGGACCATGATGTTTGCAGATGATGTGATCTGCAGTGAAAGCAGGGAGCAGCTGGAGGAACAGTTCGAAAGATGGAGCCATGCACTGGAAAGAAGAGGAATGAAGATTAGCCGAAGTAAGACAGAATATGTGCATGAATGAGAGGGGTGGTGGGGGAAGAGTGAGGCTACAGGGAGAAGAGATAGCAAGGGTGGATGACTTTAAATACTTGGGGTCAACCGTCCAGAGCAATGGTGAGTGTGGTCAGGAAGTGAAGAAACGGGTCCAAGCAGGTTGGAACGGGTGGAGGGGAAGGTGTTAGGTGTGTTATGTGACAGAAGAGTCTCTGCTAGGATGAAGGGCAAAGTTTATAAAACAGTGGTGAGGCCAGCCATGATGTACGGATTAGAGACAATGTCACTGAAGAGACAACAGGAAGCAGAGCTGGAGGTGGCGGAAATGAAGATGTTGAGGTTCGCTCTCGGAGTGACCAGGTTGGATAAAATTAGAAATGAGCTCATCAGAGGGACAGCCAAGGTTGGATGCAGGACTTTGTATCGGTCTGTAGTGGTAAAGAAGGAGCTAAGCCGAAAGGCGAAGCTCTCGATTTACCGGTCGATCGACGTTCCTACCCACACCTATGGAAAAAACAAGATCCCAGGTACAAGCGGCCGAAATGAGTTTCCTCCGCAGGGTGTCCGGGCTCTCCCTTAGAGAGAGGGTGAGAAGCTGTGTTACATCACCTTTTCTTTTAACAACATTCAATAAACGTTTGGGAACTGAGGACACTAATTGTGAAAGCTTTGTAGGTGGAATTCTTTCCCATTATTGCTCGACGTACAGCTTCAGCTGTTCAACAGTCCGGGGTGTCCGTTGTTGTAGTTTACGCTTAATAATGCGCCACACAATGGGAGACAGGTTTGGACTACAGGCAGGCCAGTCTAGTACCCGCACTCTTTTACTACGAAGCCACGCTGTTGTAACACGTGCAGACTGTGGTTTGGCATTGTCTTGCTGAAATAAGCAGGGGCGTCCATGAAAAACACGTTGTTGGATGTTCTCCAAAACCTGTATGTACCTTTCAGCATTAATGGTACCTTCACAGATGTCTAAGTTACCCATGCCATTGGCATTAACACAGCCCCATACCATAACAGATGCTGGCTTTTGAACTTTGCATCCATACCAGTTCGGATGGTTCTTTTCCTCTTTGGCCCAGAGGCCACGACGTCCACAATTTCCCAAAACAATTTGAAATGTGGACACGTCAGACCACAGGACACTTTTCCACTTTGCATCAGTCCATCTTTGATGAGCTTGGGCCCAGAGAAGCCGGCGGCGTTTCTGGGTGTTGTTGTTGAATGGCTTTTGCTTTGCATTGTAGAGTTTCAAGTTGCACTTACGGATGTAGCGCCGAACTGTCTTTACTGACATTGGTTTTCTTAAGTGTTCCTGAGTCCATGTGGTGATATCCTTTACACATTGTCAGTTTTTGATGTAGTGCCACCTGAGGGATCGAAGGTCACGGGCATTCAATGTTGGTTTTCGGCCTTGCCGCTTACATGCAGTGATTTCTCCATATTCTCTGAACCTTTTGATATTATGGACCGTAGATGATGAAATCCCTAAATTCCTTGCAATTGCACGTTGAGGAACATTGTCCTTAAACTGTTCGACTATTTTCTCACATACCTGTTCACAAAGAGGTGAACCTCGCCCCATCTTTGCTTGTGAATGACTGAGCAATTCAGGGAAGCTCCTTTTATCCCCAATTATGGCACCCACCTGTTCCCAATTAGCCTGTTCAGCTGTGGGATGTTCCAAACAGGTGTTTGATGGCCATTCCTCAACTTTCTCAGTCTTTTTTGCCACCTGTCCCAGCTTTTTTGGAACGTTTTGCAGCCATAAAATTCTAAGTTAATGATTATTTGCTAAAAACAATAACGCTTATCAGTTTGAACATTAAATATCTTGTCTTTGTAGTGTATTCACTTAAATATAGGTTAAACATGTTTTGCAAATCATTGTATTCCGTTTTTATTCGTCCCAACTTCCTTGGAATTGAGGTTGTATAATACACACCTCCAAAGTTGACCTCAAAATTCTGGAAAAAACCCTTCTATGTATAATGCATTTTTTACAATGCATGATTT
Organism: Phycodurus eques; assembly: GCF_024500275.1. NCBI lineage: Eukaryota > Metazoa > Chordata > Actinopteri > Syngnathiformes > Syngnathidae > Phycodurus > Phycodurus eques. The sequence continues at coordinate 6,058,774 of NC_084528.1, read as the reverse complement.
TGCTTCATGAAAACATGAAGTATTATCTGTATTTTGTTGTTTTTTTTCGCAACAATTGTTCTGAAGTTAAGCACTTGAACACGGAATACTTTTTTTTAACTGCTCTTATATTGAAATTCACAGCCCTACTTGTGTTGAGTAAATTAGAAAACACAGTTGTTTTCATATGTTTGATTACCCAGGCAGAATTTGTAAGATGGGTACAATTCTTTAAAGAAAACAAGGACCAGGCGAAACACATTTAATTTTATTTTAATGGGGTTCAAATTAAACGGTCAAGCATTTCAGAAAAGCATTATCATTAAACAAAACATAACCATAAATAAATTAATGATGGTTGTTCAGTCATATTAAAAAAACAATATTTTCCAAATTCTCCCAGGGTATGTAAACTTATGAGCACAACTGTACATATGCAGTCATACGTACCCCTGTCATATTGGAATGAAAGTGTAAGCCACACCTTTTTTATATTGCCACTAGGTGGCGATGGCATTTTGGAATGAAAGTGTACAGTTTTTTCATCACCACTAGATGGCGGCATATATTTATAAAATGTGAATGTTTTTTTCCATTTGCCCCTATACTATTTAGTATAGGGGTAAATATATATATACTGTATAATGCGCACTATTGACTTTGGGGGGGGGGGAACGCATTATACACGAGAAAATTATGGTACATTTAAAAATGATTGCATAAGTGTACTACCACCATATAAAAGTATCGTTTATGATTAGTCACACTATTTTTAATATTTACTAGCAAAACAAACCAATTTACCTATTTTAAGATCATAGGCCCAAACTGATTTTCTATAGATTTTGTTTTGTTTGTTTGTTTGTCTTTAGTTCATAAAGTTATTAATATCTTTGCACACGACTCTGTTTGTTATAGTGAAATGAATGACAGACAAATTAAACAGGCAATCTTATCTCTATCAGTTAGCGGTATAGCCGACCCCCACAAACACACGCACCCACCCTCATAATTTTGAGACGATCATATGTGATGTCACTCGGGGAAACAACTTTTGGTTTTATTCCCGTGACAAATGTAGCATCATTGATAATGTGTGTAAAACGAAAAGCTGTGGGTGACTTGCGGCAGGAGGAGTTTACCGGCTTACCTGATTTAAAGGTAGGTGCGGACTCGCTAGCTTGCTCACCTTCAGTCCAGATGAGTTGACAGCTCACACTTGCCAGCGTCAATATACAGTAGGTACGGAAGGTTTTCAGACCCCCTTAAAATTTTCACTCCGTTATATTGCATATTTGCTAAAATATTTTTTTTTCCTCATTAATGTACACACAGCACCCCATATTTATAGAAAAAAAGGAATTGTTAATCTTTGCAGATTTATTAAAAAAGAAAAACTGAAATATCACAATGCCATAAGTATTCAGACCCTTTGCTGTGACACTCATATATTTAACTTTGTTGCTGTCCATTTCTTCTGATCATCCTTGAGATGGTTCTACACCTTCATTGGAGTCCAGCTGTGTTTTGATTATACTGATTGGACTTGATTAGGAAAGCCACACACCTGTCTATATAAGAACTTACAGCTCACAGTGCAATGCAGAGCCAATGAGAATCATGAGATCAAGGGAACTGCCTGGAGAGCTCAGAGACAGAATTGTGGCAAGGCACAGATCTGGCCAAGGTTACAAAGAAAGGTTCTGACTTAAACCCAATTGAGCAACTCTGGAAACACCTGAAAATGGCTGCCCACCAACGTTCACCATCCAACCTGACAGAACTGGTGAGGATCTGCAAGGAGGAATGGCAGATGATCCCCAAATCCAGGTGTGAAAAACCATCATCCCAAAAAGACTCATGGCTGTATTAGCTCAAAAGGGTGCTTCTACGAAATACTGAGCAAAGGGTCTGAATGCGTATGGCTGTGTGTTTCTCTTTTTTAATAAATCTGCAAACATTTCAACAATAGTTTTTTTTTCTGTCAATATGGGGTGCTGTATGTACATTAATGTGGAAAAAATTAACTTAAATGATTTTAGCAAATTTCTGCAATATAAAAGAGTGAAAAATGTAAGGGGGTCTGAATACTTTCCGTACCCACTAGGTACAGCGGCTGAAATATGTATTTAACAGTGAGTCAGACCTCACTTACCCCAGGCTCAGCTGCTCCTTAGAACCAAGGGAGTCCTGACCAGCTCTCAGTTTAAAGGGTTTAAGCTCCCCGTTGTTCCTGTGTATTACACAGTAAACCGTAACCGGCGACGGGAGCTTGCTTAAGCCGGTGTCGAGAGAGATTCGCCAAGGTTCTCACACCCACTTATGAAGTGCCAGCCCCGCTCATGTTAGGCTTTACTTTTACAGAGTAACCTTAGTGGATGTCAGGTAAAACTCTAACCGCGCTCCTTGAAAGCGGCTCTCTCTCATATGGTCTAAGGCACTTGTAATTGACCTAGGTAGAATTAGACAGTCATGATACGACAGCCAGGACCTGTTGTTTAAAATTATAGACAAAATAACCTTTAAAAATAGAGAGAGAATAATCAATGGCTGTGTTGACAATGTTATTAGGTCTGCTAACATTGATAACGTTACATTTATTACTCTTAAAATAAAAGGGACATTTTTCTCTGCTCAGAAAAAGGTAATTTAATGAACAGAATTTTGCAAGGGCAAGGCTTCAATTAATAAAATTCACAAAAAAGAACTCTGTGAAACATCTACTCACTTACAAATGAGAGAGTGTTCCCCCCCCTGCCCTTTGAGATGAAAACCAAACCAGTCCAAAAACCATTTTTCTCACTAAATGTATTTCAAAAGGTGCTACTGACATGGAAATTTCACCGGATGTTGGGAACAACCCAATTAATCCATCGATAGAAAGAAAGAAACACAAATAAGCTCAGAAATTAATTTGTTTAATAATGTGAAATGACACGGGAAAAATATTGAACACGTCCACTGGTATTTACTTAATACTTTGTACAAAAGCCTTTGTTTGCAATGACAGCTTCAAGATGCCTCCTGTATGGACAAACTAGTCGAATGCATTGCGCTGGTGTGATTTTGGCCCATTTCCTCCACACAAGCAGTCTTCAAGTCTTGGTTCCGTGGGCTTCTTTTATTACCTTGAGTTTCAGTTCTTTCCATGTATTTTCGATTGGATTCAAGACAGGTGATTGGCTGGGCCATTCTAGCAGCTTTATTTTTGTCCCCTTTGAAACCAATTGAGAGTTTCCTTGGCAGTGCGTTTTGGGTCAGTATCCTGCTGAAATGTCCACCCTCGTTTCATTTTCATCGTCCTCGTAGATGCCAGCAGATTTTTGTCAAGAATGTCTCTGTACATTTGCCCATTCATCCTTCCTTCAAGAATGTGAAGTTTACCACTCCCATTTGCTGAAAAGCAGCCCCACACCATCATGTTCCCACATCCAAACCTCACTGTTGGTATAGTGTTTTTAGGGTGATGTGCTTTTTTTTTTTTCTCCTTTTAGTTAAATTTTGCTCTCATCAGACCAGACTATTCTCCCAGTATTTAACTGGCTTGTCCAAATGTTGTTCAAGAAACTTTAAACGAGCTTTGACATGCTTTTTTTTTTTTTCTTCTTCCCCCCCCCACCAATGGGGTCTTGCATGGTGAACGTGCATACAGGTCATGGGGCCAGACTGCATTGCTCACTGTTTTCCTTGTGACAACAGTACCTGCTAATTCCAGGTCTTTTTGAAGCTCTCCACAGGTGGTCCTTGACTCTTGGACAACTCTTCTGATTATTCTTTGCACTCCTCTCTTCTGATTATTCTTTGCACCCCTCTCGAACGAGGCAAATTTATGATGGTATGATTGGCTTTACAGTTGCGTATTATGAACTTCACTGGTGGTACGGTGTTTTTAGGGTTATGTGCAATGCCATTTCTCCTCCAAACAAATTTATGATGGTATGATTTGCGTTGCACTTACGTATTAGGAATTTCACTGTTGGTAAGGTTTTTTTCGGGTGATGTGCAGTGCCGTTTTTCCTCTAAACGTGGTGGTTCTTGGCTCTTGGACAACTCTTCTGATTATTCTTTGCACTCCTCTGTCAGAAAAATTGCAAGGAGCACCCGATCGAGGAACATTTATAATGGTATGATTGGCTTTCCACTTATGTATTATGGCCCCCACCATGGAACATTCAGAAGCTTAGATACGCGCCCTGTAACCAATGCCATCGTTATTTTTTGCCACAATTAGTTTGCAATGGTCTTGAGACAGCTCTTTGCTCTTACCCATCATGAGATGTCTTGACTCACACTTTGGCAATGGGACCTTTTTTTTCCAATTAGGACTGAACCAGCTGATATTCATTTGCAGTGACAAGGGGCAGGATTGCTATTTGATTATTTATTGATTGATCATTGATAGATTTCAGGTGCTGTCTTGGCTTTCCATGTCTTTTTGCACCTCCCATTCATGATAAATACTTTTTTCTTGTCATTTTGCATTATTACACACACCTTAATTTCTGAGCTTATTTGTTCTATTTTCTTTATGTATTGAATACTTCATTGTCAATAGCACCTTTTGGAAATATATTTAGTGAGGAAAAATGGTGACGTGCTACATACTTATTTCAGCCGCTTGTACGTGGTGGCCATTCCACTGGCCAGACACACCGGAGTACTAGTGTATGTGACATGCATTTGTTTTGGGTATTTACGCACAGGTATTTTGGTAATAGCATGTCCTATCTTTAAGAAGCAGTCAATTATGTTGCAGCAGGCAAACATAATTCTTTCAACCATTAAAACATGCACTCGCACAAATGCAAAAAGATGAAAATGTTAATCGCACAAGCTGGGAAAAAAAAGGTCTCATATGTGACCAATTTGGTCGCAGTCTCCCGCCCTGCCTGGCATTGTTAGTTGTCAGTTATAATTACAAGTACACCTCCATAAATTTGAATAGTGTCAAAAGCTTAATTTAGTTCGGTGAAAGCGCGAAATATATATTTCTTTGTTTGTACAACATAATTTTGATGATTATTGCTTACAGCAAACGAAAACCCCAAATGAATGAATCTATTTATAATGAATGAGTACTGAAATAAGCTTACTTTAAAAAAAAAAAAAATGTTTAGACACTAATTTATTGAGCTGTACCTGTACATTTGGTCACAATAACTTCCAATCCTCCACAGCTTCTGTCAGACCTTTGGTTAAATGATCAACACCATGACTGCCGAGGAGGCGTGTCTGAAGAGCATTGCTTTTCATCTTACATTCTGCAGTAATATAGTGCCGTAATTAAGTCAAGTAGCTCTCGACGTCCAGCCGTTCGAGGTCAGAGCAGCAACGATGTTCGCAAAGTGGTTATCACGGGTCTCAAGTGTCCATGCAGCATGTAATGAAACCCAGCATTGTACATAAGTTAGAAAAGGGTCGCATGTCAACCAATAAAAGTAGCAATAGCGCGGTCAATTTCTTCGGCCCTCTTTGACTCATCAGAATCAGAATCATCTTTATTTGCCAAGTATGTCCAAAACACACAAGGAATTTGTCTCCGGTAGTTGGAGCCGCTCTAGTACAACAGAGCTGTCCAAGTCACTTTGTAGGATGCGTGCTGCTTTTTTTTCCGTCTAGCACTTATTTTCTCATTGGGGTGATGTCGGCGTAAATGTGATGTCATGTTTGTTTTATTTCCACCGACGTAGTTAAGCATTATGTGAAACTTGAGACATACCGTTATACTATTGTCTACGACACGCTTGCCATCTGGGACATATTTAACACTAAAACCAAAGTAGTTCCAAATGTCAGATTTGAAGGATGGTGGAGGATTTGCCATTTCAGGACGGTCTATGGTACTAGCCATGTTGCAACGGCGTGTTAGCTTCGATCTCAGCAGCTTGGAGTGCATTCGGAAATATCCTCCGGCGCTACTCTGCTACACTCGGGACCGCGTACTCTGAAAGTAGAGTTAGGGCGTCAGGGAGACTTTCGGAACGCACCCTTCCTTGGTCAAAATGAAAGCGAGAGCATCAGCATAGTGGATCTGCGCTCAACAAAGGCGCAACGCGGAGTAGTATAGCAAAGCTCCTCATTGTCAGAGGTTTCTAGAGCAAATTTGATTTGAGTATAGTTTTCTTACAAAAAACATCTACATAACATATCCCATAATGACAAAGTAAAAACATGTTTTCAGACATTTGTGTAAATTTATTTAAAAAAAATTAAACATTCAAACATAAATGGGTACATAAGTATTCAGCCCCTTTGCTATGACACTCAAACTTAAGCTAAGGTGCATCTGATTTCCACTGATCATCATTGACATTCTTCTCCAACTTGGAGTCCACCTGTGGTAAATTAAGTTGATTGAACTTCATTTGGAACGGCACACACCTGTGACACACACCTATCTCTATAAGGTCTCATAGTTGGCAGTGCATATCAGAACAGAAACCAAGCAATGAAGTCTAAGGAATTGTCTGCAGACTGCCGAGACTGGATTGTGTCAAGGCACAAATCAGGGGAAGGATACAAAAGAATTTCAGTAGCATTGAAGGTCCCGAAAAGCACTGTGGTCTAGATTAGTCGGAAAAGGAAGAAGTTTGGAACCAGCGGGATCCTTCCTCGATCTGGCCGTCCGACCGAGCTGAGTAACCGGAGAAGAAGGACCTTGGTCAGAGAGGTGAACAAGAACCCTATCTATGGTCACTAAGGCGGCGCTCCAGTGTTCCCTTGTGGAGATAGAACCATTCAGAAGGCCAATCATTGTTAACGCACTCCACCAATCAGGCCATTAGAGTGGCCAGACTGAAGCCACTTCTCGCCTGATTGGATTTTGCCAAAAGGCACCTTAAGGATTCTCATACCTGCAGAAACAAAATGATCTGATCTGATGAAACCAAAATAGATTGTTTTGGGCCTGAATTGCAAGTGTCATATCTGGAGAAGAAGAGGCACTAGTCATCACGTGGCTAACACAATCCCTCCTGTGAGGCATGGTGGTGGCAGCATCATGCTTTGGGGCTGTTTTTCTACTACAGGAACTGCACGACTAGCCCGCATAGAGGGAAAGATGACAGCTGCCAAATATAGAGAAATTCTTTGAGAATGTGCTCTGGAACTCAGACTAGGGCGTCGATTCACCTTCCAACACGAGAATGACCCAAAGCACTCAGCCAAGATAACAAAAGAGTGGCTTCTGGAGCAGCCTGTGAATGTCCTAGAGTGGCCCAGCCAGAGCCCTGACTTGAATCCAATCGAACATCTCTGGAAATACCTAGAAATGGCTGTCCACCAATGCTGCCCATCCAGTCCTGTCTGACCTTGAGAGGATCTGCACAGAAGAACGGGAGAAAATGACCCAAAGCAGGTGTTCTAAGCTCGTAAAGACATAACCAAGAGTTGAGGCTGTGATTGCTGCCAAAGGTGCTTTAACAAAATATTAGGCTAAGGGTGTTAATACTCATGTACCCATTATGTTTAAATGTTTACATTTTCAATAAATTTGCACAACTGTCTGAAAATGTTTTTACCTTGTCATTATGGAATATTTTATGCAGCTTTTTTTTTTAATAGAAAAGTGTACTCCAATCAACTTTAGAACAAGTCTAGCAGAAAAATGGAAAAAGTGTAGGTGTGTGAATAATTTCTTGTGGCACTGTATATATAGGTGTGTGTGTGTGTGTATAGGGTCCACACGCACAAAGAATTATAAAAAAAAATAATAAAAAAACAGGAATGGGTTTTTAACATATTTAGAAACTATATGAAATATAATGTAAACTGAAGCAGGTTACAGAAATTACAGATCAAAATGCAGGATGATTAATATTTTCATGGAATCGTATGGTGCATTTATACATATTTTTATTTTATTAGTTTACGTGTTAGGCTGTAATGACAGTCCATGCAGCTACGTAGTTGGTGGTATAAAGTCAAAGTCACGTGGGTGACTGCCCGTCTACAAACGACACTATTGATTTATGACCAAACTTGCATGTCCTAAAATAATTCAAACTTGTTAAACTTCTATTTGAAGTCGTTTGAATGCATCACACTTGCCGTCTGATGTTCTCTCAACTCTTTGATGACTCTGTTCAGTGATGGGCTTTGCAGACTTATTGAGAAGTAAAAGTTGCTCTCAGGGCGCTCGGTCAGTGTCTTCCTGTTCATGAGCGTGGTGCAATGGGCCAATAGAATCAAGGCAGACCGTGTCTGTGTGTGTCGCGCGCGTGCACGCGCACACACACACACACACACACACACACACACACACACACAAGGAGTGTGTCTCTTTCAGAGACTTGTACGCGCACTAAAAAAAACCAAAAAGTTACATTGTGTAGTATAAAATGAAGCAATTACTGTTCCATTTGGCAAGCTCTTACCAAAGTACCTTTGTATTATTTTGTCACTTTGTGACATTTAAAATATAAAAAAATAATAAAACCAATCTTTTTTCACCCAATCTTAATCACCTGAAAATCACGTGATAGTCGATTTTCGATCACTTGGTCGGATCGGGACATCCCTGTTAAATATATATTCTAAAAAATATATTATCTAATTTTGATTTTGTGTTTTGCCTACCCCTAATGCAAAACTAATATAGGCTTGAGCTGAATTATTTTTTTTTTTAAATGACCTGAGCTTAATTATCTTCCCTTCAGCCTATTCTTCTGGGTTTGTAATCTGAATGTTTGGTGATAAAAGCTATACATGGTTGGTGTTATATGGTGCATGGCTGTAGTACAAAATATGAGCTCTCTGAGAAAGGCCCGCTATGCCCACCTATTTTAACAAGACATTTTCTAGGCTATCAAGACTATCCTTTAAAAAAAAAAAAAAAAGGAAAAAAACTGCCAAGTCTACTCTCATCCAATAGCATGGTTTCTCAGTTAATACACGTTCTCATCTACTGGCATATTAATATAAGAGTGTGCACCTATCAGTGTTAAGACTTCCACCCAATATTCAGCAGTGCAATTTTTATTTGCAATACAGTGATTCTAAAGAATCTTATATAATTCTCTATATTTAAAACTATGTTGACGGGTCTTTCCCAGAGAGTGGCTTACTTCTATCCCACTGGTGTGACCTTATTGCATACCAGTTCTCCTTCTTCCCTTAGAGCGCGACTCAGAGCTATTACGAGAGCGCGAGTCTGTGTTGAGATTACGTGAACGCCGGTGGCTGGACGGGGCCTCGTTCGATACAGAGCGAGGATCCACCAGCCGAGATGGGGAACCATGCTTGGACAAGAAGAACATCCCAGTTCAGAGCCCTGTGTCCCTTGGAGAGGAGCTTCAGTGGTGGCCAGACAAGGTAGGAGGAGCACACACAGCTAGGTGCGCTGGACCTGTAACATGAGCATTAGAGCAAGTCCACACAGAAACGAAAATTTGGCTTTTTTGAAAAATAATCTGTCAAGATGGAGTCTGTCAGGAAATATTCCTGTCCACACAAAAACACTTGAGCTGTGCGGTTAAACGATATGCAGTCCTGCTCTCCATTATTGGCACTACGTGAAGTTTAAGTACTAAATGTGTAATATCTCCTGGAGAAAATGAATCAAGTGAAACATTTTTCTATCGAGAACTTAACGTTTGATACAAAAGAAAAAGTTTTATGGACAGGTGAGACAAAAATAGAGCCTTTTAGCAATGCACACAAACAGTATGTTTACTGTCGGCACAGTGTAGCCTTTAAGCCAAAGAACATCCCCCCCCAATGATCAAGCATGGTGGAGGATCCATAATTCTATGGGGCTGGCATCTGTTAGTGGAGGCCTTGATTGTATCACAGGTATCATCAAATCAGATTTATCAAAAGAGATTTTGAGCGAAATGTCTTACCCAGTGTAAGAACACTTGTTTAATGCGAAGATCATGGGTCCTCCAGCAAGACAAAGACCCAAAGTGCACATCCAAAAGCACATAGGAATGGTTGAAAAGGAAACAATTGACTGCTTTAAAATGGGCAGCACTGAGTCCTAATCTCAATCCAATGAAATGAAAATGAAATATGCCACTGGAGAAAATAAATGTGCAAATGTTCAAGAGCTTGAACAAATTTCAAAGGAAGAGTGGGAGAAAAGTGAGAACTGCAAAAGCTTTGGAGGCTGTCATTGATGCCAAAGGGTGTACAACCAAATAATGAAGAGTGCCAATATTGCTGCACATGCTTTTTTCAGTTTTTCTTTTTCTTTAAAATTATTATATCTAAGTTAAAAAAAAAAAAAAAAACTATTTTCATGGTTAAATTACTTTGGACTTCCAGTTAAAAGATCCTGATGATAGAAGTTTGGTAAATTGCCATTTATTTCTGATGATATTATACATGCAAAAAGATGAAGGGGTGCCAATAGTGGTGAGCAGGACTGAATTAGGGGTGGAAAGGTTCACTATATCCACGGTCCAGTTCTTATCCCTGGTTTTGTGGTTTTCAGTTTGGTTCGCTACACGTTGATTCTTAGGAAAATCAATGATGTCTTGTTAAAACAGAAAGTATATCTTCAGAGCATTACTATTTCTGTATATATATATATATTTATTTTATTTATTATTAACCAGGAATGTATATTTGTTGTCTATACCAGCGGTATGTAGTGACAAGCAGAAATCAATTACATGTTCTTCCATTGGATGACAAAAGGTACAATATACATCTGTAGCCACCTGTTGTCATTCATATAACATAAGTCATGGCTTCCTTCAAATAGTTATATCATCTTTGTGTTCCAGTAAACAAGCCTAAATTTTACAGTACCCGATAAGTACATTTGACTAAATTGAGACAAAATCATTATTTTAGCATTTATGGGAGTTTATTTGATTACTGGCTTTTTTCTGTCCTTGATGTAAAATTTAAAGAAAAAATATATTTAAATAGATTTTTTCAATAACCAGCAGTGGGCGTGCCAAATTACAAGTGTCTAAAATTTCATGTTATTAGTATATTTTGAAAATTTTTTTAAGCGATTTTATGGTGGTATTTTACAGTTTTCACCCAGTCCCTAGCACAGGGTTTGGATATATGAAGCTCTATCTTTCTACTAAAAAATGCTAAAACGGTGTAACTTTTACCATAAATTCCTTAACATATAATAGAATTAATGATTTCTCATCATATATACAAAACATTTCAAATTCTGTCTTTTATTTTTACTAAAGTAGGTCTGTCCCTTAAAGTTGCTGTCGTTACCGCCACATTGACCATTTTCAGATCAATAAATATCGGCAGCCATATTGCGGAAAGACACGTTTCATGTTGATGCGCGCGAGAGAAGGTTTCCCTGCATGCCAAACAAAGAGATGAGTTGACTCAGAGGCTTTGTACATGCCTGTACTGTACGGGTACTCAAACAAGGTGTGTGATTGGTTCCCGGCGTGACATCAACCAATGAGACCACGAGTGGATTTATCCCGTCTGCTGATTGGCTGCGCATCATCGCAGCCTCACCCAGCATCTTCACTTGTCGTGTCTCGCCAGTCTCGTCCACGTTGTTTTGTTCGCAATAGCTTTTTTTGTTTAAGCCATATTTTTTTTATTAGTTAAGCAAGCCCTTACAATGCCACAGAACCGCTGTGCACCTGCAAAAGCTTCCTCCAGGGCGCTTCCAGGAGTAAGAAGATGACCATCAGCAAAAAAATGAAACTTTTAGATTTGATCAAAGAGGGCAGAAGTTATGCATCTGTGGAACGCCATAATGGCGTGAATGAATCTACAGCGCAGTAAATAAAGAAAGAGAAAGAGGAAGCAAACATCTGCAAAACTGCTTCAATTACGAAGCAAAATGTAATTGTGAAAATGGAAGCTGCATTGGCATTGTGGATTGCTGATTGCAGGGAAAAGAGTGACTTTGCACACTGATATCAGGACAAAGGCCAAACCTCCGCCACCAACACAAGCCTCTTCGCCTCTCTCAGAAGGCAATGTTGATGAATGTTAATTACTGTATAAGGTTTTATAATTAAAGATTTAAGTAAATGTGTACTGTTGTAATCTTTGTCTCAAATATGTACAGTATAAATACGGTTTACATATTTTAAACATTCTGGTAGCCACGTACACATCCACGAAAATTCCTGGGGGGGGGGAGCAAATCCTACTTCGCGGGTTTTTCACCTTTCGCGGGGGGGTTCTGGTCCCCATTAACCGCGAAAAACGAGGGAACACTGTATTTGGACTCGAACAGATTCTGACGCACAGAAAGATGACAAGGTAAGGTAGGTATATATAGTTTTGGTGACATTTTGTTTTTGGAAAAAACGAAAATCAAAAGTACCTGAAAAGAAACACCCTCATGTTTTGTGACATTTTTGTTTGGTGGTTTACAGTAAGGTTTTTCTAATGTAAATTAGGTGCCCAGGTTGGAAAAACACAGATCTAATCATTACCTCCTAAATAAAAACTCGTTATCGTTTGACTAAATTGATAGCAAATCCTTTTAGCATTTGTTTTGTGACATTTTTTCCTCCTAAATAAAAGCTCAAGTTATTAAATTTCTTAAATGATGCACATAGACTGACGTTTAATAATTCATATCCAATAGGCGTGGATGAGTGATTGTGTATTATCATCTACCTGATTATAATTATACGTGAATGAGCTCAGCTTATGCATAAAGTTCACTCCATGAACATCTCTTCTTTCATGTGACATGGACACGATTGAGCTCATCTTTTTGGCTCTAAACACCACCACAGTAGATATTAATTGAAATGAGCAAGATGTGCTTTAACTGCAGACTTTTAGCTTTAATTTGAGGGCTTTTACATCTAACCATATAAGCGGTGTAGGAATTATAACAGTTTGTGTATATCTACCACTTATATGCCTACTACTTTTTGAGAGGGCTGCTGAGCTGCACTGCATGATAGCATCGCGTTACCTCGGGTTGCTGAAGTAGGTCTGACGCATATTTCTCGATACCAAATTAGGACTCAAAAACGTATATACCTTTGCAGGTTCGTTTCAGCACTATTAATTTTCTAGGCAATATGCTCAAACCGATTTTTCCTACCTTACAATGCTGTCCTGGAGCCAAAGAAATGCTAAAAACAAATGTCTTTGGGTTGAATTTAAAGGTGTTGGGAAATGTAGTTTTCCATGGAAGATCGACACATTGACAGCCACACAAACGGGCATCGTTACTACGTTACGCAGAATTCAACACCAGCTCAAGGCAGTCGAAAGACTGTATAGGGTGTGTTTGAAAATATCCTCCAAGTGTGCTCTGCTACAGTCCGAACTGTTCAGAAACACAGAACACTCTTGGAATGCGCACTCTTGGAGTTGAGTGAGGGCGTCAGATTGAATTTCCGATTGCACTTTATAAACACCGCCACAACCACGTGCGTTGGCTTGCATTAGCGCTTCCACACTGTGTCGCCACATCAGTAAATGAGGAGAAGAAAAAAAGAGTTGGCGTGCCTACGAACCGAACGGGATACATGCCGACAGTTGAACCGAACGGTTTGGGCGGTTTAAAAAAAAAAAAGGGTTCTACCCCTACAATATATTGCGGTGCGTTACGAAGACCTCAACCATACCATATAAATCTTAATAGTTTAAATCTAGGGGTGCACATGCAGTGATATGAAAGTGTTTCGACCCTTCCTGATTTTTACTTGTTTTTTTTTTGCATTTTTGTCACACTTAAATGTTTCCTGTCATCAAACAAATTAACTATTAATCAAAGACAGCACAAGTAAACACAAAATATTTTTTTTAAATGGTGTATATATATATATATATAAAAATTTCACTCTTTTATATTGCAGCAATTTGCTGAAATCATTTGTTAATTTTTTCCACATTAATGTACACACAGCACCCCATATTGACAGAAAAAAAACAGAATTGTTGACATTTTTGCAGATTTATTCAAGAAAAACTGAAATATCACACAGCCATAAGTATTCAGACCCTTTGCTGTGACAAATTTAACTCTGGTGCTGTCCATTAATTCTGATCATCCTTGAGATGGTTCTACACCTTCATTGGAGTCAAGCTGTTTGATTATACTAATTGGACTTGATTAGGAAAGCCACACACCTCTCTATATAAGACCTTACAGCTCACAGTGCAATGCAGAGCCAATGAGAATCATGAGATCAAAGGAACTGCCTGGAGAGCTCAGAGACAGAATTGTGGCAAGGCACAGATCTGGCCAAGGTTACAAAAAAAAAATCTGCTGCTCTTAAGGTTCCTAAGAGTACAGTGTCTAAAATAACCCTTAAATGGAAGACGTTTGGGACGACCAGAACCCTTCCTAGAGCTGGCCGTCTGGCCAAACTGAGCAGTCGGGGGAGAAGAGACTTGGGGAGAGAGGTAAAGAAGAACCTAAAGATCACTGTGGCTGAGCTCCAGAGATGCAGTTGAAAGATTTTTCTAAACAAAATACCTGAAGGACTCCAATATGGTGAGAAATAAGCTTCTCTGGTCTGATGAGACCAAGATAGAACTTTCTGGCCTTAATTCTAAGCGGTATGTGTGGAGAAAAGCAGCCACTGCTCATCACCTGTCTAATACAGTCCCAACAGTGAAGCATGGTGGTGGTTTTTCAGCTGCAGGGACAGGATGACTGGTTGCAATCGAATGAAAGCTGAATGCGACCAAGTACAGGCATATCCTGGACGAAAACCTTCTCCAGAGTGCTCAGGACCTCAGACTGGGCCGAAGGTTCACCTTCCAACAAGACAATGACCCTAAGCACACAGCTAAAATAACGGAGTGGCTTCAGAACTACTCTGTGACTGTTCTTGAATGGCCCAGCCAGAGCCCTGACTTAAACCCAATTGAGCATCTCTGGAGAGACTTGAAAATGTCTGTCCACCAACGTTCACCATACAACCTGACAGAACTGCAGAGGATCCGCGAGGAGTAATGGCAGAGGATCCCCAAATCCAGGCTTGAAAAACCTGTTGCATCATTTCCAAAAAGACTCATGGCTGTATTAGCTCAAAAGATGGGGTAAACCCTGAACTGGTCGCCAGCCAATCGCAGGGCACATATAAATAAACAACCATTCGCACCTACAGGCAATTTAGAATCTTCAATCAACCTGCCACGCATGTTTTTGGGATGTGGGAGGAAACCGGAGTACCCGGAGAAAACCCACGCAGGCATGGGGAGAACATGCAAACTCCACACAGGCGGGGCGTGGATTTGAAGCCCGGTCCTCAGAACTGTGAGGCAGATGTGCTAACCAGTCGTGTCCCGGTTTTTAAATAAATCTGCAATAATTTCAACAATTCCGTTTTGTTTTTGTGTCAATATGGGGTGCTGTGTCTAGATTTGGGGGGGGGGGGGGGGGGGGGAATAGCTTAAATGACTAGCAAATGGCTGAAATATAACTGAGGGAACATTTTAAGGGGATCTGAATACTTTCCGTACCCACTGTATGGTGGCGGTATTGTAATCTCATTCAGCATTTAGAAGACCTGCTGTAATAAATTGAACCATAAAAAAAAAAATAAAAAATCCAGCCATCTGTTTGTGACCTATAGCGGACTTTGATTCTGCAGCAGGACGATAATCCAAAACACCCCAATAAATCCACCTCTGAATGGCTGAAGAAAAACAAAATGAAGACTTTGGAGAGTGGCCTTGTCAAAGTCCTGACCTGTATCCTATTGAGATGCTGTGGCATGACCTTAAAAAGGCGGTTCATGGTCGAGAACACTCCAATATGGCTGAATTATAACAAAATCATTGCAAGTTATCGCAAACGCTTGATTGCAGTTGTTGCTGCTACGGGTGGCCCAACTAGTTATTAGGTTTAGGTTATTTAACGTGTTGTGGAGAATTCTTTTTAGTGTTGGGTAAATATGCCCTTTTTGGGGAATGTTTTTGTGTGATATCACCTATCAGAAAACTGTTCCAAAAACTCCCTCAAATTAGAGTAAAACTGTATATAATACCTATGATTTCTCAACATATCTCTCCTTGACCCTTTTGTCTGCTGGTTAGAAAACTCCATCTCCGATTGGCTATGTTTCAGTTAAAAATATCCACGAATATGGTTGTATGAGCTGAAATTCCAATGGGTTTTCAAAGTCCATCCATCCATGTTCCGAATCGCAAGTCAACTCATCAAAATTACTGACGTTTCAAACGGCATTACTTTCTCTGAAAATGCAACATCAGTAATGCAAATGGAACATTATTCGTGAGAGAGCACGATGGGCACAAGGGAATTTTCTTTTGTAGTAATTTTTTCGTGAATTTATTTATGGAGGATTTTAGAGGCGTTTGAAGTCCTCGTTCAATGTTTTTTTTTTGTTTTTTTTTTAATTTTATTTTTTTTTTATTCCAAAAATAAAAAAGCCTCTAGTCACGTTGTTGGTATATGGAACAATGACAAGAGGGGGAAAATTAGTGTTAACGGGCCCGAAATGTGTGCATTCTTGTACAAATTGTATTTATGGCTTTTCAGCACATTGATGATCTCAAACTGTTCCCTTCAGGATGGTGTGAAGTTTGTCAGCATTGGGGCCATGTTCTCAGAGTTGGTGGCTGTCAGCTCCAAAGGAGAACTTTATCAGTGGAAATGGAGTGAACCGGAACCATACAGGAATGCCCAGGTAAACAATTGTATATTGTAAAAATATACACTATATACTCAGGCTGCTCAATAATGGAAAAAAAAATGACTATTTATTTTTATTTTTTTAACATAACAAATACATAACGTACTCATGATGTCTACCGTGATTTCTCCTGTATATATTGCAATGTGCAATCCCCCCCACCCCCAAAATCTTAAATTTTCAGTCGCTATACATAGGTAGAGGAAAAGTTATAAAATAAATAAATAAAATAAAAAAAAAATCCTTTATAATAAAATGAGATATACGGATATATAAATATCATTATAATGGTATGCAGTAAACCCTGGCTATATTGTGGTTCACTTATTGCGGATTCAGTGCATCACAGATTTTTTTTCCAAATCATATTTACATATGATAATTCGCCGCTGACCATATGATAGGACTTTACATATTTTTTTAATTGTCGTTGTAAAAGAAGCATTTTCTAACCTAAAACGAAGAAAAACAAATAAAAAAATCATTAACACATATTACAAGGAATAAAATACCTGTATAGTACACTACAAGAGCCCAGTTTTGGTTAGTGCTGAGTGTGTCTTTGAACGCATCGTTTCTCGGTCCCTGCGGGCGAGTCGAGTGAGTTTGTTGGCGGTGGACAACAATGCATATGAGATAATTAGGCTAACGTCTCGTCATGTATCATTGGAAGTAGTGGTGCTCTGATTAGACTTTACACCGATCTGATCGGCGTGATCAGTGTCGGACGATAATTAGTATTTTATGCTGGTCGTCTTTAATATCATAATTCGCCGATCTGATCAATGACGTCATTGATCGGCTCCGCAAAAGACATTTACTCTGCGTCGCCGCCGTGTATGAATCCAAAAGCTAGTTTATTTTTAGCCTTGTCACGTGTCCTGTGACGTAGTGCTGTAACTGTCTGACGGCCTATAAAGTTTTTTTCCCAATCTTGTTGGTGAAACAACATCCCGGCGGTGTGGCACTTTTTTGTGGACTCTGGACAACACCCGTCCATTTTGCCGGCCGGGACAGTGAGAAAGTTAGAGTTGCCATGTCATTGACAGTATTTGTTAAAGTAATTTAATTACAGTAATTTAGCACCCATTATTTCTGTCTTATGTAATGTTCTTTAAACTTTAAACTTATGACAGTGGCCAATCCTTGATTGCCCCCTAGAGGTCATTGTTTTACCTTTTTTCTAAAATGCTAGAGAATACTTTTGAAAATACTCAGTATACAGTACACAAGTATATACAGGAAATGAACACATTTAAACAGACACATTGCTCCATCTTGTTATCGTTTTTTTTTAAAGTCGCTGATCCGTGATCGGCCCCAAAAATCGTGATTGTGTAAAGCCTAGCTCTGATCGATTGGCCACCAGTCATGATCGCACAGTTAACTTGGAAAACGCGTGATCGGCACTTGTCTATCAATGCCTTTCATTGCTGATCACAAAAAAGGATCACCCGCGACTTGTAGTTTGCATCCTGCAGAGAATATATGTGCAGTGTAGCGCAAAGCTGGGCAATTGATTCAAATTTGAGCATCCTTTAAGATGTTTGTTGACACCCCAATTGGAGTTTACTGTAAAACTAAACACACAACAAAAATAATTACCCTAATTTTATATTGAAATACAAGACATCGTTTTAGAAATCGCAGCTTATGCTAACAGTTAATGGAAAACCCTATTGATGGGCTAGCTAATATTAGCATTTGATCACATGAGGGATTTATTTTCAAATATTGAATATTCACATAAACGCCGTAGTAACACAGACAGTTAATAGAACAATACTCACGGGCCTATATTCTTCCTAATTTGTGAAAAACAAGGTTGTCATAACGCGACTTTCTTCTTCTACTCTTTTTTTAATTACTTAATGTATTTA
Organism: Phycodurus eques; assembly: GCF_024500275.1. Classification (NCBI taxonomy): domain Eukaryota; kingdom Metazoa; phylum Chordata; class Actinopteri; order Syngnathiformes; family Syngnathidae; genus Phycodurus; species Phycodurus eques. Next base: position 6,040,332 of record NC_084528.1, on the reverse strand, counting down.
TTTAGATAGCTAGCTAGCTTACAGTAAACGAGTAGCTCCATCCATGTACCACAACACACTGCCCCAAAGAGGCCAAGGAGGACACAGCAGGAAAAACAGCTAGTCATTGACTGTATAAAAAGTAAACTTTAGACCGAGCTGATCGGCTTCATCGGTATCGGCCGATAATTAGCATTTTTTGCTGATCGGCTTTGTCATAATTCGCCGATTGATAGGCTCCGCAAAAGACATTTACTCCGTGTCGCCGTTGTGTACAGTATACTTGAGTCCAAAAGCTAGTTTATTTTTTAGCCTTGTCACGTGTCTTTTGACGTATTACTGTAAATATCTGACAGCCAATAGTAATTAAAAAAAAAAAAAAAAACATGGCGGTGTGAGACAGACGGCCCGACCCGTAATGCCTGCATTAGACTACAAGACAAATTTGGTCTTTCCCCATTGCACTATGTTAGACTACTGCAATAAAATCTTCGCATCCCGTCTCTTACGATCACTATGCTTTATCTTTTCAACTCAAACGCGACCGGATACACTCGTTACCATGGCGATGACACTGGGGCACGTGTATTATAAAAACAAAATGGGGAAAAACGTGTGGTGGTGGTCACCGGTGCTCAGGAGATTACGTTCATTTAAGGATCGCTTGAGGTATGTTCACATACTTTTAATACGATACGGCTCGCGAGCAGGCAACAAAACGTTATCTAGCCTAGCAAGCTAGCACTAACAGTTGTACGTAAACATGCCGGCGTTATGTTGAATCATGCTCTAAAGGTTCGGTGTGTGTGAAGCAATTTAATCACAAAGTAATTCAATTACAGTAAGTTAGCACCCATTATTTCTGTCATGTAATGTTGGTTTGACCTGACTGATTAGAATACATGACCCGACTAGAGCAGTGATTTCCAACCTTTATGGAGCAAAGGCACACATTTTATAATAGGAAAATCTCACAGCACACCAACAAACAAAAATGTCACAAAAAGTAAATACACAGTAATTACTGTATGTACTTACTGCCATCTAAACGAAGAGCATTTATTTGTTCTGTCTGTCACAATGCCTCACTGGCTTAAATAGAGGAACAAAGATACATTATTTGAGTAATGAGTAATTTTTTGAGCAGTTAAGTAAAATTTGATAAATTCCCACGGCACACACGAAGATCGCTCATGGCACAATGTGCCATGGCACACTGGTTGGGAATCACTGGACTAGAGAATACTTTTGAGTATATACAGTAAATGAACAAGTCATTTAAATAAACACATTGCTCCATCTTGTGATTGAATTGGTTAGCGTTTTTTCAAACTCGCTGATTGGTGACGGGGCCCAAAAATCCAGATCGGGTAAAGCCAAATAAAAATACTTTTTTTTTTAATTATTATTATTTTTTTTTTTCTTGACTGTGACATTAAATCTGACTAGAGGACTCTGCACCTTTTTGCACAACTGTCAAAAACAAAGAACAAAAAAGCGTATTGTACCGGTATTACTAGATTAAAGCAACCATTTATTACTCAGTGACTGTTTTTCTCAATGTCTTTATGTCTCAAAAGTATTCTCTGTGAATTGACTGACTGTTATCGTATTGTGGCTCCAACTACCGGAGACAAATTCTTTGTGCATTTTTGACATGGCAAAATAAAGGTGATTCTGATTCTGACTAAACTTTTCATGTTTTAGGTCAATTAGGATTACAACAAAATATTTGTATTTGTTAAATACCAGAATTATTTGGTTTGCTTTGCATTACTATTTAGTTTTTTTTTTTTTTAAACATTTTACTTGTTACCGTTTTTCTGTTCTTCTTTTAAGTTATAAAGCATAGTTTTTGTAGTTATATAACTTCAAAGGTGTAAAATAAATGATCATGTTTATTAATCATGATTTCAGTATCAATCAAAATAATTGTGATTATTATTTTTTCCCATAATCACCCAGCCCTAGTGTAGTGTCCCCCTTCACAGTGCGCAGGCGTGCAGTACCTGCCAAGTAACCCCAAACAAACGTGTGGGATCATATAGCCAATACCACTCACCATAAATAAATTGAAAAATGTACAACTATTCCACATGAATGATATCAGCAGTGATCGGCAGATCTCACTCATGTTTGATTGGTATCAGAATCTGCAGCATAAAACCCTGATCGGAGCACCCTTAATTGGAAGATGTTACAATACTTTGTCAAACCCTACGATGCCGCCCAAACAAGATACCTGCTGGCTGGAAATTAGCGGCGGAATAAGATGGTAGCATCAGCAGCTATCTAGCAGTAAAGATGGAACTTCTCGACCTGTTGTGGGAAGGTCAGACAAGCAGAAGGTTTAAGCCCGTCTGTAGCAGGGTTATAATAGAGTTGGATTTTCCATTGTAGTTCGTTTATGTTTCGTTTGAATGAATTTTTGGAGCAGTTAGGTTTTTTTTCAAAAATTCTTCACTTTAGTTTTCATTAGTTTTTTTTTTTTTTTTTAATCTGTATTTAATCCCCTAAATAGTTGATGTGAATGCTAATAGATGTTATGTATGTTTATCTCCCCTCAGTATTTTGTTGTTGGGTGTTAACTATTTTTTAAGTATTCTGGAACCAGATGTGAATGTATCATCCCAACAGATGGCCTGTCTGGTTTTCAGTACATCATGCAATTCGTCTCATGTGTCAATGCCCACGTGAGAGGGGGTAACCCTGACCTTAAAGTTGCAGTCTCATAACTAAATTTGAGAGGGCGTCACAGACACACTATAGGAAACATTAATCAGGAGATGGGTGATCTCAACAAAGTTAATATAGCTGATTAGAATGAATTAGAGGTATAAATTAAATGAGAAATGCCACCATCATTTATTGCATTTGAATATATGAATGGATAGGATGTTTTTGGTGCGCATTGCACATAGGTGGAGACTTAAGACTTAGAAGTCCTTGCTTTCTGGAGTAACCATTGGGGTTGCGCACTATACTCGAGCATATTATACACAGCAAGTTACGGTATACATTTTTTTGGACAGTTTTTAATGGCTTTAGTAGAAAAACTATGCTCAACAGAGCACAAAAGTTATTTGTGCGAAGTGTACCTCTATTTAAAGGTAATACTGAGCAGCTAAGTGTCCATCCAGACCGGAAATAAAAATAATTTAATTGGCCTGTAATGCTGTAGTACGTATTGTCATTAGCATGTTCTTAACACTATTGTTTTTAATCAATCTGTAATTTTACGTGTTAAACCCAATCTGCATTCATCACTATATATTCATTACTATATTTGAGTGGATTAGTTTATACAGTGGGGCAAAAAAGTATTTAGTCAGCCGCCAATTGTGCAGGTTCTCCCACTTAAAAATATGAGAGAGGCCTATAATTTTCATAATAGGTATACCTCACCTATGAGAAAAAAAATTAGGGGGGAAAAAAATCCAGAAAATCACATTGTGTGGGTTGAAGAATTTAACAAATTATGGTGGAAAATATGTATTTGGTCACCTACAAACAAGCAAGATTTCTGGCTCTCACAGACCTGTAACACCTTTAAGAAACACATTTTTCAGAAAAATATTGCTCAGGTTCACAAACTACAGTGGGTCAAAAAGGTACTTAGTCACCCACGAATTGTGCAAGTTCTCCCACTTAAAAAGATGAGAGGCCTGTAATTTTCATCATAAGTATACCTCACCTATGGGAGACAAAATGTGTGTGTGTGTGGGGGGGGGGAATCCATAAAATCACAGTCTGATTTTTAAAGAATTTATAAGCAAATTACGGTGGAAAATAAGTATTGGGTCACCTCCAAACAAGCAAGATTTCTGGCTCTCACAGACCTGTAACTTAGGTAACTTCTTTAAGAGGCTCATCTGTCCTCCACTCGTTACCTGTATTAATGGCACCTGTTTAAACTCATCAGTATAAAAGACACCTGTGCACAACGTCAAGCAGTCACACGCCAAACTCCGCTATGGCCAAGACCAAAGAGCTGTCAAAGGACACCAGAAACAAAATTGTAGACCTGCACCAGGCTGGGAAGACTGAATCTGCAAATGGTAAGCAGGTTGGTTTGAAGAAATCAACTGTTACTTATTAGAAAATGGAAGACATACAAGACCACTGATAGTTTCCCTCGATCTGGGGCTCCACACAAGATCTCACCCCGTGGGGTCCAAATGATAACAAGAACGGTGAGCAAAAATCCCAGAATCACACGGGGGGGACCTAGTGAATGACCTGCAAAGAGCTGGGACCAAAGTAACAAAGGCTACCATCAGTAACACACTACACTGCCAGGGACTCAAATACTGCAGTATCAAACGTGTCCTTCTGCTTCAGCCATTACAAGTCCAGGTCCTTCTGAAGTTTGCTGGAGAGCATTTGGATGATCCAGAAGAGGATTGGGAGAATATCATATGGTCAAATGAAACAAAAATAGAACTATTTGGTAAAAACTCAACTTGTCTTGTTTGGAGGAGAAAGAATGCTGAGTTACATCCAAAGAACACCATACCTACTGTGAAGCATGAGGGTGGAACATCATGCTTTGGGGCTGTTTTTCTGCAAAGGGACCAAGGACGACTGATCCCTGTAAAGGAAAGAATGAAGGGGGCCATGTATCGTGAGATTTTGACTGAAAACCTCCTTCCATCAGCAAGGGCATTGAAGATGAAATGTGGCTGGGTCTTTCAGCATGACAATGATCCCAAACACACCGCCCGGGCAACGAAGGAATGGCTTCATAAGAAGCATTTCAAGGTCCTGGAGTGGCCTAGCCAGTCTCCAGATCTCAACCCCATAGAAAATCTTTGGAGGGAGTTGAAAGTCTGTGTTGACCAGCGACAACCTCAAAACATCACTGCTCTGGAGGAGGTCTGCATGGAGGAATGGGCCAAAATACTAGCAAGTGTGTGAAAACCTTGTAAAACACATTGCCAACCAAGGGTATATAACAAAGTATTGAGATGAACTTATTTGATTGATCAAAAACTTATTTCCCACCATAATTTGCTAATAAATTCTTTCTGCACCCTTGGGGCCCTGGCTGGCCGGGGGACAGCCTGAAAGGGTAACGTGGGTCCCACTTCCCATGGGCTCACCACCTGTGGGAGGGGCCATAGGGGTCAGGTTCAGTGTGAGCTGGGCGGTGGCCGAAGGCAGGGACCTTGGCGATCCGATCCCCGGCTACGGAAGCTGGCTATCGGGATGTGGAATGTCACCTCTCTGCCAGGGAAGGAGCCCGAGCTGGTGTATGAGGTCGAGAAGTTCCGACTAGATATAGTCGGGCTTGCCTCCACACACAGCTTGGACTCTGGTACCAGTCCTCTTGAGAGTGGTTGGACTCTCTTCCGCTCTGGAGTTGCCCACAGTGAGAGGCGGGTATACTTATTGCCCCCCCCGACTTGGCGCCTGTACGTTGGGGTTCACCCCAGTGGACGAGAGCAGAGTCTGGGGCCTCTGAGACGGGGTCTCTTATCTCTGGGATTTAGGTCACCGACGTGGTTAAAAAGCTCCTCTGTGCCAAGGCCCCGGGGGTGGATGAGATTCGCCCGGAGTTCCTAAAGGCTCTGGATATTGTGGGCTGTCGTGGTTTACACGCCTGTGCAACATCGCATGGAAAACAGGGACAGTGCCTGTGGAATGGCAAACTGGGGTGGTGGTCCCCCTTTTTAAGTGTGCACCGGGGGGGGGGTGTTCCAACTACAGGGGAATGAGACTCTTCAGCCTCCCTGGTAAGGTCTATTCAGGGGTGCTGCAGAGGAGGGTCCGGCGGGAAGTCAAATCTCAGATTCAGGAGCAGTGTTGTTTTCATCCTGGCCGTCGAACAGTTGACCACCTCTACACCCTCGGCAGGGTCTTCGAGGGTGCGTGGGAGTTCACCCAACCAGTCTACATGTGTTTTGTGGAACTTAAAAATGGGCTAATTCCTTTATTACATTATTTTTCAAGGTTATCTTAATATTTTGAATGAATAAAAATGATTATAAAATTATTTTAAGTTGTTTTGTCAGTTTTACTGATTGTATATTTTTGCCGTGGTTTTGTTTCAGTACCGGCATCAAAGCATTTTATATAAGTACAGTATCGAAGTCAGAATTTTGGTATCTGCATACCACTAGTGCAGTGCATGTTGGGTACCTGAGTTCTTTTGACCTCTTCATCGCAGGACCTTGACCAATTTCGCATGCGCACGTTGCGATGATGATGATCAAACAGTATATTGTACAGCCCTACTATATACAGTGGTGTTTGCCCCTTCCTGATTTATTTTTTGCATGTTTGTCATCCTTAAAGGTTTCCCATCATTGAACAAATATAAATATTCGTCAAAGACAACAAAAGTAAACACAAAATGCAGTTTTTATATGGTTTTTATTAATAAGGGAGGAAATAAAATCCAAATTTACATGGCCTTGTCTAGAAAAAGTGATTACCCCTGAAACCTAATAACTGGTTGGGCCATCTTTAGCAGCAACAACTGCAATCAACCATTTGCAATGAGTCAATGAGTCTTACAGCGATGTGGAGGAATTTTGGTCCACTCATCTTTGCAGAATTGTTGTAATTCAGCCACATTGGAGGTTTTTCGACCATGAGCCGACTTTTTAAGGTCATGCCACAGCATCCCAATCGGATTCAGGTCAGAACTTTGACTAGGACACTCCAAAGTCTTCATTTTGTTTTTCTTCTGCCGTTCAGAGGTGGAATTTCTGGTATGTTTTGGATTGTCGTCCTGCTGCAGAACCAGTTTGTTTTATGTTGAGGTCACGAACAGATGGCCGGACAAACCGAATTAACCTTTTTACACCCAAATTTGACCCAGCTCACTAGGCTTCGCTGAGAAGTCAGAAATTACTACACTCGTGCCTTGAAATATGAGTGATTCGTTTTTCGAGATATGAGCGGTCGTTCTGTCAAATTTTCTTGCTTTGATTTGCGAGCGGAAATTCAAGATAAGAGCACTCTATGCTGTAAGTGAACTCAACTTCGCAGGTAGCAGCAGTTCGGCAATTCTTAAAAAAAGAGGTTTCAAGCTGTTTATTGCCAATCCCCTATGAATGTAACTGTCAAATTTAACATAAAACAAAGAGAATTACATCTTATGCATTTAAAACAATCACATAACTTTGCCTTTAAGTCCAGGACAGATGTCGAGTGGAGGACAGATGAGCCTCTTAAAGAAGTTACCTAAGTTACAGGTCTGTCAGAGCCAGAAATCTTGCTGGTTTGTAGGTGACCAAATACTTATTTTCCACCATAATTTTCTAATAATGTTTTTAAAAATCATTGTGATTTTATGGATTTTCTTCCCCCTCCCATTTTGTCTCTCATAGGTAAGGTATACTTGTGATAAAAATGACAGGCCTCTCCTCTTTTTAAGTGGGAGAACTTGCACAATTCGTGGGTGATTAAATACCTTTTTGACCGACGGTAGTTTGTGAACCTTAGCAATATTTTTCTGAAAAATGTGTTTGTGAACCAAGGTTCCACCTAAATTGGTCTTTTTTTTCCTTTTTCTCCTCCACTTCACTCGACCGGTGGAGGATCTTGGTGTGTAAACCAAGGTTGTTCGTAAATAAAATGGTCTTGTCCACTGGGTTGTTCCTAAACAGGGGTTCCACTGTATTCTCTCTCCTCTGTGAGAACAATGACTATTACTGTAGCTTAGTAGGGGGACCTTCCCTGCCTTCCTTTTAATTGGGCTGCATCTACATCGAGGAGAGATCCGTGCTGCCCTGTATGTTATGGTATGTTACTCCCCGGAAACTTTAAATTCGGCATTGCCTGTGTACTGTCAAGACACATCAAAACGTTTGCTTCCAAATATGTGACGTAGGACATAGCAGGGGTGCAAAAGATAAACCACGATATATAGAGCGGTGGTTCACTTTATTGGCGAATTAACGATGATGGAATCATGAACAAATATTTGGGTAATTACCAGTGCTCTTAATTCAGAGCAGTTGAGGCATAAACCGTACATTGGGTGGGGGTATAATACAATTGTTAACCAATGTCTATATTGATACTAGCAGCGATCGGTGAAATGTTATACAGAAGTCATGTGACTCTGTGTTTGAGTTGTCACTGTACCCCCCCCCCCAAAATAAATATTCAGTCTTTTCTGTTGTGTGGTTTAGCCCCATTTACGCAGTGTGACTGAAGCATCATTGAGAGCTACTGTCTCACTATGGTCATTTGTTCCATCAGAATCCTTCCATTCATCATCCACGTGTGTCTTTCCTGGGTCTGGCCAACGAGAGGATCACCTTATTGTCAGCCAATAGTATAAGAGCCACTGTAGCAACAGAGACCAACAAGGTATATAGCTTTTTACCCTATGGACATGATGTGTGATTCAGGATGTACAATTACACACCAATCACAGTTGCACATGTGTATTTAATGAATCATTATTCATTTGTGTGTTATATAGGTGGCAACTTGGGTTGACGACACACTAAGCTCAGTAGCCGCTAAACTGGAGCACACTGCCCAAGCTTTCCCTGAACTTCAGGGGGAACGAATGGTGTCCCTCTACTGCTGTGCACTCTACACTTGTGCACAATTGGACAACAGCCTCTACTGGTGGTAAGAATACACTTACAATCAGATTAATAGTTTTTTTTTCTCTTTCAAATAGTATGATAGGCAGAGTCACATGTAGTGCTGGGCGATATGGGGAATATATATCGTGGGGGCGATAGAAAAAGGTAGAAATTGTAATTTCTCCATTTTTCAATTGACAAGCAAAGATTTACACAATGAATGCTGTAGGGCTGAAACAAGTCATTAATTTGAGCACCTTGATTTAAAAAAAATACTGAGGATGCCTCTGGGAACCATTTTTTTTAAATTTGTAAAGCTCAAAGAACGTGCACACGGGCTATTTTTAATGTGGCAGCGCATTTACGTGACCTCAGCAAAGGAAGAAAAAGATGGAAGCGGGGCACAATTTGATTGAAAGGAATTGGAGTGGTGGGTGAAAAGATGAAAAATGCAAGAAAAAAAAGACAGTAAATGGCAAAAGTGGAGTAGTGTTTGAGTAAAATGGAACGCGAGCGTGTAATCGTCGAAACACTGACCTTTATCTCCACCAAAGACGGCCAATATGTGAGCCGCCTTCGATCCGAGATAAGGTAACTCAAATCAGCGAGATTAACTTTATTGTACCTTACTAACACCACGTTAGCCCTGCGGAGCTACCCTCTCGTCCACCCGGGTGAACCTCAATATACAGGCGCCGAGCCGGGGGGCAATAAGTATACCCACACCTGCTTGGCACCTCTCACCGTGGGCAACTCCAGAGTGGAAGAGAGTCCAACCCCTCAAGAGGACTGGTACCAGAGCCCAAGCCGTGTGTGAAGGCGAGCCCGACTATATCTAGTCGGAACTTCTCGACCAATGTTTTTAGGCGCAAAATGTAAATTTTAACTTGCAAACTGCGATGTGAGACCGCTTTATTCAAGCATTACCTACTGTTGCACAAGTTGATTTAGCAGCTGTACTACAGAGGACCTCATTTTTCAAAGAGTACGTAGAACAGGTTCTAAACTGGTTTGTTTGAGTGAAATTTAGAATGTAAGTACAAAAAAATCTGCATTCGTCAATTATGCATGCCAGTGAGGAATGAGTTGATAAATCCCGCCTGTTGTAGACTGCCACACACTGAACTTCATTTGTATTGAGAAATGCCTCCAATTGACTTTATATTGTTGTAGCAATCATTTTAAGGAATCGAAAATCATGGCAAAGAGAGAGAGTTATATCTCAGACTTGTTTGAGAAGGGAAACGAGGCAAAAAAGATTGTTTGGAACAGTTAATGCAGGTGTTACCAACAAAATAAAAAAATCAAGTAGGAGAATGTATAACCACTGCTGTTAATTCTGTTATGACTTACGGCCCTATTTCAGAGAAAAGGCCAGTCTCAGAAATAAAATAAAAAATAAGTGTTTTGACATCAAACTCGATCCCAACAGATGTCACAACCCACAGACAAGAATGATCTTTAATTAAATGGAGGAGGACAAGCAACAGCGTTCATCCATCTTGTTTTCCTTTCGGCTTGTCCCGCAAGGGATTGCCACAGTGTGTCATCCTTTTCTATGTAAGCCTATCTCCTGCATCCTTCTCTCTAACACCATCAGCCCTCATGTCTTCCCTCAATACATTCGTCAACCTTCTCTTTGGTCTTCCTTTAGCTCTCTTGCCTGGCAGCTCCATCCTCATCATCCTTCGACCAATATACTCTCTCCCTCTCCTCTGGACGTCCCCAAACCTTCGAAGTCTGCTCTCTCTAACTTTGTCTCCAAAACATTTAACCTTAGCCATACCTCTGAGCTCATTTCTAATTTTATACAACCTGGTCACTCCTAGAGAGAACCTCAACGTCTTCATTTCCTCCACCTCCAGCTCTGCTTCCTGTTGTCTCTTCAGTGCCACTGTCTCTAATCTGTACATCATGGCTGGCCTCACCACTGTCCTATAAACTTTTCCCTTCATCCTATCAGAGACTCTTCTGTCACATAACACACCTGACACCTTCCTCTATATTCTGTTTTACGTCGGCTAATCTTCTTTCCTCTCCTTTCCAGTGCATGCCTCCAACTTTCTGTTCCTCCACCTGCTCCCTGCTTTCACTGGAGATCACAATGTCATCTGCAAACATTATGGTCCACGGGCAATCTAGTCCAACCTCATCTGTCAGCTTATCCATCACCACTGCATACAGGAAGGAGCTTCGGGCTGATCCCTGATGCAGTCCCACCTCCACCTTAAACTCCTTGTCACACCTACAACGCACCTCACCACTGTTCTGCTGCCCGCATACATGTGCTGTACTATTCTAACATACTTCTCTGCTACTGCAGACTTTCGCATGCAATCCCACAGTTCCTCTCTGGGAACTCTGTCATAGGTTTTCTCTAGATCTACAAAGACACAATGTAGCTACTTCTGACCTTCTCTTTACTTCTCCCTCAAGGCAAATAATACATCTGCGGTACTCTTTCTAGGCATGAAACCTGCTGTTGCTCTCAAATACTCACTTCTGTCCTGAGTGTCCTCCACTAATCTTTCCCATAACTTCGTTGTGTGGCTCATCAACTTTATTCCTCTATAGTTCCCACAGATTTGCACATCACCTTTATTCATAAAATTGGGCACCAGCACCCTTTTGCTGCATTCCTCAGGCATCTTCTCACCCAGTAGAATTCTTTTGAACAAGCTGGTCAAAAACAACAGCCACCTCTCCTAAATGCTTCTATACCTCCACAGGTATGTCATCAGGACCCACTGCCTTTCCATTTTTCATCCTTTTTAGTGCCTTTTTAACTTCCCTCTTACTAATCATTGCTACTTCCTGGTCCACCATACTTGCCTCTTCTTTCTTTCAGATTTTCCTTATTCATCAACTCCTCAAAGTATTCTTTACATCTGTCCACCAGGCTGCTGGCACCAGTCAACACATTTCCATCTATATCCTTAATCACCCTAATCTGCTGCACATCCTTCCCATCTCCATCCCTCTGTCTGGCCAACCTGTAGAGATCCCTTCTCTCCTTCTTTTGTGTACAACCTGGCACACGTCGTCATATGCCTCTTGTTTGGCATTTGCGACCTCTAACTTTGCCCTACATGGCAACTCAATGTATTCCTTTCGCCTCTCCTACTGAGGAGTGTCCCACTTCTTCTTAGCTAACCTCTTTCCTTGTATGATTTCCTGTACTGTGAGGTTCCACCACCAAGTCTCATTCTCTCCTTTCCTGCCAGAAGAAATGACCAAGTACTCTCCTGCCTGTCTCTCTGATCACCTCGGCTGTAGTGGCCCATTCTTCTCGAAGCTCCTTCTGTCCATCGAGAGCCTGTCTCACCTTCCCGAAAAGCCGCACAACACTCTTCCTTTCTCAGCTTCCACCACATGGTTCTCTGCTCTGCCTTTGTCTTCTTATTCTTCCTCGCCACCACCAGAGTCATCATACTCACCACCATCCTATGCTATCTAGCCACACTCTCCCCTACCACTACCTTGCAGTCGGTAACCTCCTTCAGATTATATCATATGCACAAGATGTAATCTACCTCCGCTCTTGTAGGTCACCCTATGTCTTCTGGAAAAAAGTGTTCACTTCAGGCATTTCCATCCTTTTTGCAAAGCCCACCACCATCTGTCCCAAGTTCCTTTCCTGGATGCTGTACTTATCCAACCCTTCTTCATCACCCCTGTTTCCTTCATCAACATGTCCATTAAAATCTGCACCAATCGCGACTCTCTGTCTGGGATGCTCAGAACTACTTCGTCCAGCTCCTTCCAGAATTTCTCTTTTACCACTAGGTCACATCCTACCTGTGGGCATAGACACTAATTACATGAGACAAAACACCCTCAATTTCAAGTTTCAGCCTCATCGTTCGATCTGATACTCATTTCACCTTCAAGACATTCTTACCTAACTCTTGCTTTAAAATCACTCCTACTCTGTTTCTCTTCCCATCTACACCATGGTAAAACAGTTTGAACCCTACCCCTAAACTTCTGGCCTTACCGCCCTTCCACCTAGTCTCCTGGACACACAGTATATCAACCTCTCTCAGAATCATCATGTCAATCAACCCCCAAGCTTTTCCTGTCATTGTCCCAACATTCAAAGTCCCCACATTCAGTTCTAGGCTCTGTGCTTTCCTCTTCTCTTCTCTTTCTGCCGAAGAACCCGCATTCCACCTACCCTTCGGCCGATCCGGTATGGAATTCTCTGGATGAACGCTCATATTTGTTTGGCAAAGTTTAAAGCCGGATGCCCTTCCTGACGCAACTCTTTGCATTTATCCGAGCTTGGGACCGGACTACAGTTCGCACTGGCTTGTGCCCCCCATAGGGCTGCATTAACAGGTTTCATCTATGAATACAAGGATCATTGGGGAGACGTCACTACGTAGGGTTATTCATTAGGGACCACAGACGCTCTCCCAACAGAACCACTACATCTACCAGTCACACTGTAGATAAAATAAAAAGCTGAGCTGAGGAGTTTGAGAAACATTTATTTTGGCAGTTGAGTTTGTGAAAATCCAATCATTCAAATTGTCTACTAATTGTCTACTAACTTTTGTTAATTAGAGGAACTTGAACGTGTACTATTTGAAATTGCTTAACTCTGTAACACTCTTAGTGCATACTATTTGTAGTTTCAATATTCTACCACAAGTTTTTTTGTGTACGCATGGTCAGAGCTGTGGCTAAAATTACGCAGGAGCGCGGGAGTATAAAGAGACCTTAAGATGTAAAATGCATCTGACCCCCCCACCCCCAAAAAAAAAAAAACAAGAACAACTAATGGCTTCTATGATCAAAAATCTGCACAGTACTTGAATATAAATAATCACACAACTACCATATCATAAATGTGGACATTCTCCCGAATGCGAATATGTTCTGTAAATAAGTGCATTTTTGATGATTGTATGCTTTGAAATCTTTTTTTTTTTTTTTTTTTACCTCAAAACTACAAATTGTGAAATGCCTAATTTATTTTAATTTTTCCTGTGACAGTGACAAAGTTCTATTCTACGCCTACATGATAGCGTTCACACCTTACTAAACAAACCACACTGGCGAAGCAATCGCACAACAGGTCGTTTCAACTCACTCAAATATGACAAGTATGAATGCACCTGAAAACATTCAAATTCGTGTACAGTGCGATTGAATCCAGAAATGTTTATTGGTGACCTTTGTAATGGTTTTCTTTATTGAATAGCAGGTTATATAAATTTCAAACATGGAAGTATGCCTCGAGCATTTTTCAAAAATCATACAATACACATAATTTAAAAAATGGTATTTGGAAATCTCAGCTGGTCCAATCCATAGTTCTATAGATTTTCATTCATTATGGTCATAAATCATTGGGGACAAATGCAATGAGAAACCAATGTAACAACTATATCTGACATTATATCAAATTGTCTGTGTGATGTTCTGAATTATAATGGAATGTAAGAGAAGCATAAATATCAATGATCTGTTATCTGTCTATAGGGGTGTGGTGCCTTTTAGTCAACGGAAAAAAATGCTTGAAAAGGCCAGAGCCAAGAATAAAAAGCCCAAGTCCAGTGCTGGAATTTCCTCAATACCTAACATCACAGTGGGAACTCAAGTAAGAGCAATCTTCTTTTTTTTTTTTTCCCTTCATTTTTGTTGTTATGACTTACCTGCAGGCCACATGTGTCGCTCACCTGCCTTGACTCACATGATCTGAAAGTAACATCCCCTTCTTAAACAATACGGTTTAATATGACGTCGGTCCACCCTTTACCACTATAACAGCTTTAATTCTTCTGGAAAGGTTTTCCACAAGGTTCAGGAGTGTGTGTCGGGAAATTTGACCACTCTTCCAGAAGTGTATTTTTGAGGTCACACAGTGGATGGGATGAGAAGGGCTGTCTCTCAGCATGCACTCTTAATTTATCCAAAAGGTGTTTTATCAGGTTGTGGTCAGGACTCTGTGCAGGCCAGTCAAGTTCATCTATACCACACTCTCTCATCCATGCCTTTATGGACCCTGGTTTTTGTGCAGTCATGTTGTAACAGGAAGTGGCCATCCCCAATCTGTTCCCACAAAGTTGGGAGCAATGAGTTGTTCAAAAGCTCTAAGTATGCTGAATCCTTCAGAGTTCCTTTCACTGGAACTAAGGAGTCAACAGTTTGGACAATTCCATGCTCCCAAATTTGCGGGAACAGTTCTTCCATTTCTAACACGGCTGTGCACCAGTGCACATACCAAGATCCATAAAGACAGGGATGAGAGAGTTTGGTGTAGATTAAGTTGACTGGCTTTACGTGTTGTCTGTCTCAGACGTGTTGTTTGTTCCACACTGCCGACATGTTTTTTTTTTTTTTAAATAACTTGCCGTCAGGTATTTCCAACTACGGCAAAAGACACGCGACGAGGCTAAAAATAAAGTAGCTTTTGGATTCAAATATAATGTGCACGCAATGACGCGGAGTAAATGTCTTTTGCGGATTGATCGGATCGGGGAATTATGACATTAAAGCCGATCAGCATAAAATGCTAAATATCGGCCGATACCGATCAGCCCGATAAAATCGGTGTAAAGTCTAGTATTAATATAGTATATAGTATATATACTTTTATTTTGAAGTTGGCCCGCTCAGCACGTTGGCGGGGTGTCACGGTAAGACATTATTATTGATTGTAGCAGCTGCTTTGACTTCAACTTTTCGGTTGGCCTGACCACAATGAAAAAAGGCTGGGACTAAATAAAGAGGGAAATCACAACTGTCGTTCTCTGCAGTTTGTGACCGTGCATGACTGACCGATGGTCGAGCAGAACAATGGAGATGTACCGTCCTTGACAATTCACTATATTGATGACAGGGATTTTCAAATGAAAAGTCAGTGCTTGCAGCCTTATGTTATTGCCTTCTATGCAGTAACTGTATTTGCTTCCATTAAGTTAGAATTCGTGATTGCACTTTGTAATAGCACATTTATTCAGTTAGCCCTTGCAAAAGTAGAATTATTTTGGGAACATTTATTTTTTCATCTCTCTTATTTTTATTATATTGAAATATTCATTTTTAACTGAAAACTGTTGCATTTTGTTAAAAAAATAGTGCAATAAAAAATATGTTTTCCTGAAGATGAGGAATAACGGTTATTAATAATCATGATTACAATATTGATAAAACTAATCGTGATTATTTTCGCCATAACCGTGCAGCTCTAGCGGAGACTGAGAGCCAGGCCTTCTTGTCCAACATCACTGTGTGACCTCTTCTGAATGAGAAGTTAAAAATGCCCTACACACACTCCTAAACCTTGTGGAAAGCATTTTCAGAAGAATTAAAGCTGTTAAAGTAAATAAAGGGTGGACCGACATCATATTAAGCCCTACTGATAAAGAAAGGAATGTCACTTCAGATCATATGTGAGTCCAGGCAGGTGAGAGAGCGACAGAGAGAGAGAGAGAGAGAGAGAGTATACACTTTTTGACAAAATTTGACTGAATGATTTAGGATCTTATGCCGCAAGTGCTGACGTCATCGGGAATAGGACCGGAAATAGGGCCGTAAGTCATAACGGAAACAGCACATGGCACGACCGGAAATCTCCCCCACCCCTCCCAACCGGAAGTCATACCAGACATCGGGCCGAAAATCCCCAACCGGAAATGCCAGGAAAATGATTTACGACCTTAAGGAATAGACAGTCCCCAAAAGGGCCCCCTCCAGGAAGTCATGATGTCACAGAAAATCAGATTTACGACGCTATGGAATAGACAGGTCCCCAGGGCACCCCCTCAGTGGTCCCTCACATCCGGTCACCTACCCAAAGACCTGTTGCTTGATTGATAACACAGTTGTCAATAGATTTACGACCTTTGAGAGTGAACAGGTCCCCAACAGGGCCCCCTACGGAAATTCCATAGACCCCTTCCACCTGCAGGAGGCCTCTTTCCAAGTGGGCCCCCAAGCAGGCCACCCTAACTTCCAGTCACATCCTCACACCTCACCCCCCCACACATTCGTAGCCGTGCCCCAACGACCCTGTTGATAGAATGACAATACAGACCCAAACTGTTCACTTGGGGCAGAGAAAATGTGATATTACGAAAATCCCTTATTCCCCCGCTATCTATGGGTGGTCTCTTTACATCAATAAACAGCCAATCATGTATGTTCTTCTAAACAATCTTAAATTGTCATAACTCCCCCAAAGCCATGTCTGGGCATGTTCAGTCTTGACCTGTCACAGTGATGTCATCTTTTATCCATATAGCAACATGCAAACAACACACACCCGCACCTCGACAGTTCTTCCACTAGAAGTGTGTGAGTCAATTATCATTTAAGTAAATTTTTTTCCTCAATGTATACGCAGCACCCCATATTGACAAAAAACTGAATTGTTGAAATCTTTGCAGATTTATTAAAAAAGAAAAACCGAAATATCACACAGCCATAAGTATTCAGATCCTTCGCTCAGTATTTACTAGAAGCACCCTTCTGAGCAAATACAGCCGTGAGTCTTTTTGGGAATGATGCAACAAATTTTTCACACCTGCATTTGGGGATCCTCTGCCATTCCTCCTTGCAGATCTTCTCCAGTTCTTTCAGGTTGGATGGTGAACATTCGTGGACAGCCATTTTCAGGTCTCTCCAGAAATGCTCAATTGGGTTTAAGTCAGGGCTCTCGCTGGGCCATTCAAGAACAGTCACGGAGAAGCCACTCCTTCGTTATTTTAGCTGTGTGCTTTGGGTCATTGTCTTGTTGGAAGGTGAACCTTCGACCCAGTCTGAGGTCCTGAGCACTCTGGAGAATGTTTTCGTCCAGGATATCCCTGTACTTGGCCACATTTATCTTTCCTTCGATTGTAACCCGTCGCCTGTCCCTGTAACTGAAAAACACCCCCACAGCATGATGCTGCCACCACTATGCTTCACTGTTGGGACTGTATTGGCCTGGTTTTCTGCACACATACCGCTTAGAATTAAGGCCAAAAAGTTCCATCTTGGTCTCATCAGACCAGAGAATCTTATTTCTCACCATCTTGGAGTCCTTCTGGTGTTTTTTAGCAAACTCCATGCAGGCTTTAATGTGTCTCGCACTGAGGAGAGGCTTCCGTCGGGTCACTGCATAAAGCCCCGACTGTTGGATGGCTGCAGGTATGGTTGACTTTCTAGAACTTTCTTCCATCTCCCGACTGCATCTCTGGAGCTCAGCCACAGTGATCTTTGGGTTCTTTACCTCTCTCACCAAGGCTCTTCTCCCCGGATTGCACAGTTTGGCCGGACGGCCAGCTCTAGGAAGGGTTCTGGTCATCCCAAACGTCTTCCATTTAAGGATTATGGAGGCCACTGTGCTCTTAGGAACCTTAAGTGCAGCAGAATTTTTTTTTGTGTGACCATGGCCAGATCTGTGCCTTGCAACAATTCTGTCTCTTAGCTCTTCAGGCAGTTCCTTTGACCTCATGATTCTCATTTGCTCTGACATGCACTGTGAGCTATAAGGTCTTATGTAGACAGGCGTGTGGCTTTCCTAATCAAGTCCAATCAGTATAATCAAACACAGCTGGACTCCAATGAAGGTGTAGACACAAGTTAAGAACCATCTCAAGGATGATCAGAAGAAATGGACAGCACCAGAGTTAAATATATGAGTGTCACAGCAAAGGGTCTGAATACTTATGGCTGTGTGATATTTCAGTTTTTGTTTTTTAATAAATCTGCAAAAATGTCAATTCTGTGTTTTTCTGTCAATATGGGGTGCTGTGTGTACATTAATGGGGATTTTTTTAATTATTATTATTTAAGCAAATGGCTGCATTATAACAAAGAGTGAAACATTTAAGGGGGTCTGAATATTTTCCGTACCCACTGTATATCATAAACTTTCGAGAGGACCGCCGTCAAAGGCATGTCTGGGCATGCTCAGTATTGACCTAACAGTGATGTTACAGTATTTAAACATTTATTTTCATGTTCATCACTAATGTTGATGACTAATGTTGGTGTTTTTGTTACTTTTAAAGTATTTCTTCACAATTTACTTCATATACTTTACTACTGCTGCATTTAATATATATTGACTTTAGTAACATTCGATCAAGTTTCTTCACTTCAATTAATTACTACATTGTGATATTATCATGGAAATATTGCCTTGATATTGTATCTATGTAGTGTACACTTTAGTTCTCCCAATATCATTGTTTTAGTATCAAGTTGTTGGTTTAATAAGTGTTAAAAAACAACCAAGAAAAAAACATTTGCATTGTGTTGTGATGGTACTCTTAGTATAAAACTGGTAAAGCTCATATTCTTACATTTGAAAATACCCCACTTGCTTGTTAATTCATAGCATATGTATTTCAACATTTTGCTATAATGTTTACAATCTATCAATTCATTTGAAACTAATCTATGGTCGTATGGCTAGCTAATATGTCGACAGGCTGTCTCCAAGGGGACGAGTTATTTTGTACTTTACTGTGCTTACCTGTAGTTGTAGCAGCACATGGTTTCGAGTGACACTGTTGCTCAGCATAGACGAGGTCTAGCCACAATCTTGACTCAGGCTAATGGATCCAACGAGTTCCTTTCTTAAACTTACGTTTGGCTGTACCTTGCAGAGGCTGTGCTAGACAACGCTGACACACTACGAATAATATGAATTCCTTATAGTAGAATGTAAGCTATACATGCGTACCTTTCTTGTCAGACTACTGTAGAGAGTTATTAGCAGAGGCTGGAGTAAGTACAAGTCATAAGTATTGTAAATTTCAAATTCAGGATGAAAGTATGTAAGTGTGTGTGCAAATGTTTGTAAGTGTGTTGCTGCAAATGTTTTTTCTTGGTTGTTGTTGTTTTTTTTAAACACTTATTAAAGGAACAACTTCATACTAACACAATCATACTGGGAGAACGAAAGAGAAGTTGTGTGCATACAATATCATGGCAATATTTTGATATCACAATGTAGTAATTAATTGATCTGAAGAAACTCATGATCGAATGCCCAGACATGCCTTTGGGGGCGGTCCTCTAGAAAATTCACAATGATATATTTGTTATGGTTTATAAGAACACAGGTGTTTGTACAGGTGACTGGATGTGAGGGACCACTGAGGGGGTGCCTTGGAGACCTGTCTATTCCCTGGGATTTGCTGTGGTGATTTACAGGATTTGCTGTGACATCATGACTGATGTCACGGATTTTCAGCTAACCAGTCAATTAACTGCAATGTATCTAGCTGTCCACTCTTTGGTTACAGTAACTCTGGTTAGAACCCCATCAGATGGGTGCCAAAAATTGCACAAATCACTGGATTGAAACTTGACTGAAAAATGTTATCATGCTGATTGTTTCAACTGGGACAATTTACACTCACCCGAATATTTCCTTAGGTTTGCCTGAGGAATAACCCACTTTACCATACTGGGGCAGTGGCCTTTTCAGTTAACGCAGGGATTCCCAAAGTCGGCCTCTTGTTGGAGTCTGTGTGGAATATGAACGACAGCTGCAGGTTTCAGATGCGCTCGCCAGAGAGCCTAAAGAACATGGAGAAGACCACTAAAACCCAAGAAACAAAGTCAGTTTCACTGTATCCCCCATTTTTCATCCAATACACTCAAATTTGGTTCATGTTTTATGAGTCTATGACTGTTAATTATATAAATTTAATAAATCGACGAGATCAAATAAATCCAACTCTTTCTACCCATTAGGACGGAAAGCAAACCAGAGCTGGTGAAGACTGAGATGGGCCCTCCCCCTTCTCCAGCTTCTACATGCAGTGATACCTCCTCCATTGCTAGCAGTGCTTCATTGCCGTACAGTATGTCTCTGCCTCTTGACCTCTACTTTTCTCGAGCTGTCATGTTTTGGTTTTTCTCCCAAGCTTTCAGCCTCAGCACCAGTCTGTCACTCACTGTGCTCTCATTAACCCAATGACTCTGAAACAGATGGTGCACAGGCTTTCATCATGAAGTATTTTTCTTTTCCCCCCAACTGAGCAGTTGTCTTGTTGTATATCTCATATCTGCAATGTAAATACAGTGTTTCCAACAGGACCGCAATCTATTTGTGGTGATGCGTATCTGGCGGCTGGCCGGGGGTTTTGGGGTGGGGGGTGGGGTTAAGTTAAAGGAACACTTACCCAATATCTTATAATAATTTAACATATATTTCAATAAAAAAACACAATCTCACACAAACATGAATATGTACATACAAACGAAGAAATTATTATAAAATGTAAAATCAAGCACTTACAGGGCTCTACATTAACTTTTCCATTGATAGCACTAGACCATGCATGATGTGTGTAGTCTAACGTACTGTAATTGGCATTGTATATAATAAAGATTGACAGTGACTCGAGTTATAGCTGCTAAATATTTTACTGTGCATATGAAGTTTGTCTGCAACAAGCAGTCGCTGACTAAACAAGTAATTTCTTTTAGATCATTTTAAAAGAAATTTGCATGTTCAAATAAAAGCAAAGCATGCATGTGTTTACATGTATTTTATGTATTGTTTTATTGACTTTTAATAAATGCTGTAATTAAGTTTACGTAACGGCAGCATAACTTTGACTTAATCAGCATACATGAAGGGTTTGGATGAAGGGGAAAAAAATAGGGCTGCATGATAACTATCGGTGCGATGACTATTTGTCCTATACCAAAAAAACTGGACGGATAACAAGAGCCGTGTCATTCAGCGGCGCACTGTTCATCAGCGGCTGCTGTTTGCTTTGGACAGTCATGGATAGTTTCACTAAATGCTTACACCACCAAAAATGTTCGATCTCCGCAGTAAATTAGCATATGATCGGCAGCACTTGCTGAAATTACGATCATCCGGCGAGCTCGTAGTTATGACGCTCGCGTCCTTCGAAGAGCAGCTCTCGCCGAGACCTGGCAGCATACTAAGCAGCGGGCTCGCATAGCAGCTCAAGCCGACACAGGAGTAAGCAGTGGCGGTTTTGGCCGCATGCAGAAGCTAATCGTCTCTAGCAGCACTAAACCCTTCAGGGCTCCTATAGATCGACCTTTTCAAGAAACAATCTTGTCTTTTGTAATTTTTATAATACCTTTGCAAAGAGAGAGAGTGTCGAGAGGTTACAGTTGCTTCGCGTCTCTGAAGAACACGGAAGAGCAACACACAATTAAACCATCACACAGTTATCTTGTCCTTAAGAGAATAAGGTTGGTCCAACCACCGAGACAGTATGACGGAAGGGAAGGAACAATTAAGCTACTAAGTACATTCGAAAAAGTTACACAAGAACGAAGAACTATTGAAGTAACAAAATTGCACAAAACTATGGGATGATATAATAAACTATGGGATAATATAATGAATATAGACTATATTTTGTCATAACAAATCCCCCCCTTTTGATAATGAATCTAATGAAAAGAATAAAAATCCAGTTTCACACTATCAAGCAGTTTTAAGAAAATCCTTCATAAGCAGGTTGTAAGTCAGTCTCACAAAAAAACAGTCAGCATGAGGAAAAAGTTTAGGAAAATGTCGGTCACAAGTAGGAGAAGAGAGTGTTAGAGGGTCAGTGGGGGCCACACGCATATACTGAACAAGCGCAGAGCCAATCATGCGGGAAATTAAAGACTTGACCGAAGGGACAAGACAAGAAAGAGTGCAAGAAGAGCGACACTAAAAAGAAGTGCAATACGACATAGCCAAGCCTGCCTCCCGAATCCAGTGAACCAGCCAGAATCAAGAACCTCAAGAACGTTTTGGTTAAGGTACTGTGGACAGATAAAAGAAGTCCGAGGAAAGAGTGATGAGAAATGTGTGGAAGGCACTACATGTGGGTTTGCAGTGGCACGGAAAAACAAACATAGCAGTTAGCGCGATTAAGAATCACCTTTATTGTCATGAACATGCATGCATGGACATGAAATTTGTTCTCTGCATTTTACCCATCACAGTGAACACACACACTTGTTAGTGGAACACACTGGAGTAGGGGGCAGCTGAAGATACCCAGGGAGCCGTTCGGCATATCGGTGTCTTGCTCAAGGACACCACAGCCGTGAGTTCGGGGGATGTTGCCGGATGGTCCGGTCGGGGTCTTGAACCGAGGTCCCCCACGGTGGCAGGCGATGATCTTAACCACTGGGCCACGTAAAGAAACCAAACATTCGTGTAGGAAGTGAAATTAGCAGAGGTGGCAGCAATCGCATGTCGAAGTTGTCACGTCTCATAAGGTACAAAATTATCAACTGTCAAAGTGGGAGGACCAATACACATAACGATCACAATAATTATGGCAATTAATGGTAAACAACAGAGGAGGGGTTTGAAAACACCTAGAGATGTCATATTCATTCTTCTGTCGGGTTGCAGGACGCAAGTGTGTGTAGTGTGGGCCAACAGTTGAGGTGATGGATCGTTATGACCTATCGACATGCAAGCCTTTGCGGAGTGTCACCTTGCAATCACTTGCCAGCACTGGTTGTAGCTAAAAGTGTATACTTAAAGTGAACCTTTTTTCGAGACTATTCAGCCTCGTCGAACTTATCCAGCAAGCTCCTCCTTTCTGGTCGCAGTCAGTATACGTCTTTATCAGGCCGGGCCTTCCGACCATCTGTTGCAAAAAGTGAAGGAGGAGGTGGAGTTGAAGACTTGTGGAGTAAATTAGTCAAAAACATGCAATACCTGGTCATGTTGTCTTCGCAAAGACGTGTCCATCGGCAAGCCTGGAGGGTTCAATCCGACATTTGGAGGCCCTTCTGCTCGGCGGCAGGCCTCAGTGAGCGCTATCAACTCAGCCGCTCACGCTGAGTAATGAGAGGTTAGCGATGTGGAAGTCATCAACAACAGCACTGTGTTGTAGCGGAACCAACACGCAGCAGACAGGTGAGAGGTGCGTTTCTCCTATAAGATAGAATACACACAGTGAGGAATGCACAAAGTTAGCGGAGTCCCACCCCATGTATAGTCACGTGCGACGAGAACAGCCTGTTCACAGGCGGCCACTGCGTTAAGGCACACAGGAAGGGCCCCGTGCCACCGGATCAAGTTGATGGAGGAAGTACTCCACCGGGCGAAGGAGGTCGCCATGGCGCTTGTCCGCAAACTGAACAAAGGGCTTGGATGAATCAGGAAGCCCAAGAGTGGGGGAGGACCGCAGAGCAGACTTCAGATGTTTGCTAATCGCGCTGAAGTTTGCTACGCCAGAGAAATGTGCAATGTTTTGGTTAGGGTAACAGACAACAAAGCTGCGCAAAGTCATGACTAGATTGGAAGGGGAAAAAAATGGCAGTCTAAGGAAAAAGAAATATCTCAAAATGCCACAATGAAAGGAAGTTTGTAGCATTTAACATTGCTTTAAGGATAAAATATCTTTGTTGAAATTGCTAAAATTGTCTTATTTAACTTTGAATGCACACTGACAATTATTCCAATCTAATAACTCAATTCAATCGATATTATTTTGAGTTGAGTGGCGCTATTCTAAGACTTTGAGACAGTAGCCACAGCGAACAACAGATCTTCCTGTAATAAATCAAACAATGCACTTTCACCAAACGACCAAACTTCACAGTGTTTGTCTCTCAAACACCACACACATACCTGTACATACACGCACCAACACATCAGTAATGACCAGACCGTCGTTTTCGCCCATAGGTTGCGCACACGTCAGTTGGAAAGTCTTCAGTCTCAAACATCGTTAAAGCTTCTCTCGTTATTTTAATTTCTGTAAAGCACTTTGTTACATTTTTAATGTATAAAAGATGCTATATAACACCCCAATTCCAATGAAGTTGGGACATTGTGTTAAACATAAATAAAAACAGAATACAATGATTTGCAAATCATGTTCAACCTATATTTAATTGAATACAGTACAAAGACAATATATTTCATGTTCAAACTGATAAACCTTGTTTTTAGCAAATAATCATTAACTTAGAATTTTATGGCTGCAGCACATTCCAAAAAAGCTGGGACAGGTGGCACAAAAAGACTGAGAAAGTTGAGGGATGCTCATCAAACACCTGTTTGGAACATCCCACAGGTGAACAGGCTAATTGGGAACAGGTGGGTGCTATGATTGGGTATAAAATTGGTCTTGTTCAAACCTGTTCATTGTGTGTGTGGGAGGACAATTATTTTTGAGGATTGTAGATGTAAAAACAAAAAAGGAACATACTTTTTGTCAAAATGGTATGAGAGTGGTACTTGCCAAGGTGGAAGGCAACAGTAAAATGTATTCATTTAATTTCCCCCCCCTTGTTCACTGATCTTGTGTGCAAGTGATGTGTTCATTTTATTGCACAAATAAAATATACAGTTGCCTCCAAAAGTATTGGAACTGCAAGGTCAATTCCTTTGTTTTTGTTCAGTACTGAAGACATTTGGGTTTCAGATCAAAAGATAAATATGAGACACAAGTTCAGAATTCCAGCTTTCATTTCATGGTATTTACATCGAGATGTGTTAAACAACTCAGGACAAAGCACCTTTTGTTTGAAGCCACCCACTTTTCAAGTGAGCAAAAGTCTTGGAACAGACATGATTAAATTAACTTAGTGAATAACATTTAATATTTGGTGACATAACCCTTATTTGCAATAACTGCATTAAGCCTGCGACCCATTGACTTCACCAGTCTGTTTTTTTTTTTTTACTGCAGCCTCTTTCAGTTCTTGTTTGTTTCTCTTCAGGAGGTAAAATGCATGCTCTATTGGGTTAAGGTCCGGTGATTGACTTGGCCAGGCTAAGACCTTCCACTTTTTCCCCCTGATGAAGTCCTTTGTTGTGTTGGCAGTGTGTTTTGGTTCATTGTCTTGTTGCATGATGAAATGTCTCCCTATTAGTTTGGATGCATTTTTCTGTAACTTGACAAACATGCAAAAAAAAAGAAATCAGGAAGGGGGCAGACACTTTTTCACAGGATTACCACACTTCTTCAATGGCCATGAAATAATTTTATTAATGGGGAAACAAATCATGCTTGTTCGTACAGACTGTAAATAGACATTGAAGAGACTGTAAACATTCGCAGTCGTTCATTGCATCATCACACTCAGTTTGCTACGTACTGCAAATAACATTTGTTGTCAATCATTGGATCATTACATCATCACACTCGCACAATTTCCCTCAGTTAATTGTAAGTTAAATTTGCTGCATGCACTAACATTTAGTTTGATGTAAAACTTGCAGAGCGAAGGCGCTCCTACCCCAGCCCCCAAGGAGGAGGAAAAAGTGAATGAGGAGCAGTGGCCTCTTCGAGAGGTGGTGTTTGTGGAGGATGTTAAAAATGTCCCTGTGGGAAAGGTCAGTACTTAAAATGTTGTGATCTATTGAACGTTGCACGTACAGAGTGACTCTGGAAAGTATTCACAGCACTTCACTCATATTCCACATATATATATTGAATACATAGCATATTCCAAAATGGATTTGAATATTTTTTTCCCCTGAAACGTCAAAACACAGCACCCCATAATGCTTTACTAATATAATGGTTTAACTTTATTTTTCTTTTGCAATTTTATAAAATAACAAAAACACAAGAAGTCACGTTTTTTATTTTTTTTATTTTTTATTTTTTTAAAGTCTTGATTGCAGTCCACCTGTGGTAAATTCAGTTGATTGGGCATGATTTGGAAAGGCACACACCTTTCTAAATAAGTTCCCAAAGTTGACTGTGCATGTTAGAGCAGAAACTAAGCACTAAGTCAAAGGAATTGTCTATCGACCTCGGAGACAGGATTGTGTTGATGCACATATAAGGGCACAGAAAATTTGGCTGCTTCAAAGGTCTCAGTGAGTCAGCTACTGGGGCCTCCATCATCTGTAAATGGAAGAAGTTAGCAACCATAAGGATTCTTCCTAGAGCAGGTGTCACCAACCTTTTTGAAACTGAAAGCTACTTTTTTGGTACTGGTTAATGCAAAGGGCTACCCGTTTGATACACACTTCTGAAATAACTAATTTGAAAAATATATATATATTTGAATGACATTTTTACAGGTCGTAAAGCAACACAATTAATCTGAGGTACGATATTGCCAAATGGAACAGCAATAGTTTAGTTTGTAACATTTTGGGTTTGTGTGGTGGTATGAAAAAGACTTGAGGATTAAAGAATGCTTATCTGTTGAGACAGCCACGGCCGGTTGAACAGCACCTATTGGTTCACACATGAACCCCCCAAAAATGTACTATTAAAGATCTGTATTTTGTCACAGCAGTAGGTGGAATATATATATTTTTTTCAATTTTAGTTTTCTTTAAATGTAATGTTTGCATCTTTTTGTGCTGCACCACTCAGTGCTGTGAAAATATTTTGTTTACTTGGTTTGAACCACTGCTGCACTAGACTTGGTTATATAAAAAGGTATCATCAGGGATCCCAGACCTCTATTTAGTGGAATTCTGCTATTTATTCTTATTATTTTTATCTGCATGAACAAGCGTAGAGGAGCGGTGAGACAGGGGCTTGTGAAACTTATATGCCCTCAAAGTCCTGCCAAGTCGAAACTATATGCCCTCAAAGTCCTGCCAAGTCGAAACTATATGCCCTCAAAGTCCTGCAAAGTCCTGCCACAGTACTCCGCCTCTGCCTCGTCTGTAGTTGCTGCCTTAGTTGCATCAACCAAGTATTGAGCAATAGCTGTAAGTATGTGAAGGATGTGATTTTATTTTATTTTTTTCCCTGTATTTTTCACATATTAAAAACAAATATCTAAATGATTGCCCTCGTCATTAATTAATGGGTGTTTGTAGGGCTTAAATCCATTTTGGAATAAGGCTGTAACAGTTATAGTGTGGAAAAAGTGAACGGCTATGGTGTGACTACTTTCCAGATGCACAATAATATCGTGCACCTAATGAGAGCACTTGTCTGTGGGTTGTCTCTGTATGTTTCTATACCATTAAAGTTCAGTTTAACAAATTCCCATTCTAAACGTGTGCCCTAGGTGCTGAAAGTGGATGGTGCATATGTTGCAGTGAAATTTCCGGGGACATCAAGCAGCGTGAGCAACCAGACCACCACTGCCCCCCCAGATTCGGACCCCTCTTCACTGCTTCAGGACTGTAGGCTCCTTAGAATAGATGAGCTGCAGGTAAGAACAAAAATAAATAAATAATTATTCTGATGCCCACCCATGTACAGTTGAAACCAGATGTTTCCCGTCATTTCTCGTGTATAATGTGCACCCTCCCAACCCCCAAATTGTAAAAAGTCAACAGTGTGCCTTATACATGGGTATAGGAGCAAATGGAAAAAAACTTTCACATTTTATAAATGTATTTTGCCATCTAGTGGTTATGAAAAAGCTGTACACTTTCATTCCAAAATGCCACCGCCACCTCGTGGTTATAAAAAAAAAAAAAAAAAAAAGAAAAGAAAAGTGTAGCCTAGACTGTCATTCCAATATGACAGAGGTACGTATGACTGCATATATGTACAGTTGTGCTCCTAAGTTTACATACCCTGGCAGAATTTGTTAAATGAAAAACAACCATCATTAATTTCTTTATGGTTATATTTTGTTTAATGATGATGCTTTTCTGAAATGCTTGACCGTTTAATTTGAATCCCATTGAAATAAAAATTGCGCCTGGTCCATGTTTTCTTTAAAGAATTGAACCCCTCTTACAAATTCTGCATGGGTAATCAAACGTATGAGCACATATGTATCTTTTCTAATTTACTAAATAAAAGTAGGGCTGTGAATTTCAAAATAAGACCAAGTAAATAAAAAATTAATAAAAAGGATTGTGTTCAAATAAAGTGCATCATAATAATTATTTGAAAAAACTAACAAAATACAGATTATACTTCGTTTTGATCATAAGGGTAGAAGCAAAATCATGCATTGAAAAAATGCATTATACATTGAAGGGTTTCCAGAATTTTGAGGTCAACTTTTGGGGCGCATATTGTACGTGGGTGCGCATTATAGACGAGAAATTACGGTTCATTGAAGAAAAAAAAACACGCTTTTTTTTTCCCTCTGTCTGACATGAAATAAACTTTTTTTTTCGTTTTAGGTCTATTAGGATTACAAAAATTATTTGTATTTGCTAAATGCCAGAGTAATGATAGGATTTTACATTTCATTACTTCAAAGTAGGAAGATTACATATAGTATCCCTTTAAACAATTTGGGAAAACCCAGATGTTATTTCTTGGGACGCTTCTGAAGTTAATTAGAGACATATCTGTGAATGTATTTAAACTAGGCACACGTGAAACCCACTGCTTCATTTTGCACATCATGGGAAAGTCAAAAGACATCCGCCAAGATATCAGGAAGAGAATTGTGTATTTGCACAAGTCTGGTTCAAGTCTGGAATTTCCAGATGCCTGAAGGTGCCACGTTCATCTGTTCAATATAGGCTTTACACAAGCAGGATTTTGGGGGCTGATCACCAATAAGCAAGTTTAAAAAAAAAAAAAAAAAAAAAAAAAAAAAAAACTAACCGATCCGATTACAAGCTGGAGCAATGTGTCTATTTACATGACTTGTTCATTTATTGTAAATACTTGTGAGGATAAGCTGTACAGAAAATGAATGGATACACTACACAAGGGTTGCGGGCATGCTGGAGCCGTCCGTCCCAGTGCAACTTATTCTCTAGACAAAAGTTAAAACACCAATGACCTCTCAGGGGCATTCACGGATTGGCCACTGACATAAATTTAGGTTAAATCAACATTACAACATGACAGAAATTATTGGTGCTAACTTGCTGTAATTAAATTACTTTATTGCAATTAAATTACTTTAATAAATACTGTTAATGACATGCTTACTCTAACGTTTTCACTGTCCCAGGTATATGGAAGGGTGTTGTCCAGAGTTTGAGTACGTCTGACATTGTCAATACTGGAGCAACATCTCAAGACGTCAGCCAGGAAATTAAAGCTTGTGTGTCTTCCAAATGGACCATAAACTGAAGCATACTGCCAAACTGGTTACAAAGTGTCTTAAGGCAGTGTTCCCCAACCTTTTTTGCACCGCGGACCAGTTTATAATAGACATGTTTTCTCACGAAAAACTCATGTTGGGTCACACGTATCTCCAGGTACCACTGTACTTGTTAATTTGGTTTGTCTTCGCAGGTGGTCAAAACTGGGGGAACTCCAAAGGTTCCTGACTGTTTTCAACGCACACCCAAAAAGCTCTGTATCCCAGAAAAGGCAGAGATCCTGGCTGTTAATGTTGATTCCAAAGGTTTGTCATTTGTACACATACTTGTATCCATGTAATTTAATTTGCTTGTGTATTATGGTTTTGTTATGCAACAGAGAAAATGTCTTGCAATAATAAAGATTGTCATCTTCTAGGAGTCCATGCAGTACTGAAAACTGGTAACTGGGTTAGGTACTGTATCTTTGACTTGGCCACTGGCAAAGCTGAGCAAGAGAATAACTTCCCGACTAGCAACATGGCTTTCCTAGGGCAGAATGAGCGTAATGTGGCCATCTTTACTGCAGGACAGGTGAGATGATGTACTGAATGGGTGACATGCTTTTTTAAAATGAAGCACATGGCATGATATATCGTTAATGTGAAATCATTCCTCCTGTAGGAATCTCCAATTATTCTTCGAGATGGAAATGGCACAATTTACCCAATGGCTAAAGACTGTATGGGTGGAATTCGAGATCCTGATTGGCTAGATCTTCCACCAATAAATAGTCTAGGAATGGGGGTGCACTCTCTGGCCAATCTCCCCTCTAACTCCACCATAAAAAAGAAAGCTGCTATTATCATTATGGCTGTTGAGGTAAATCTTATTTTACATGCAGCTGTATTTAGTTTTCTAAGAAGCTTGCTGTACTTTTTACCTTGTTTAAAAAATATGCCATGCGCGTGTGTGATAAACTCTTCCTTGTGTTATTTAGAAACAGACGTTGATGCAGCATGTTTTGCGCTGTGACTATGAAGCGTGTCGGCAGTACCTGGTGAATCTTGAACAAGCATTTCTATTGGATCAGGGCAGCCATGCCCTTAGTGCACTTCTTGGACATCGTTGTGATGGAAACCGCAACATACTTCATGCTGCTGTTTCTGTGTGCTTCCCTGTTAGTAACAAGGAAACCAAAGAGGAGGAGGGTAAGCCTGATCTCTTAAGCGTTCGTCAACAGTTCGACTTTACTATCCTGCATCGTTTAACTCTGGAAGACCACTAATCGCTATTCAGTGTTTGGCATTTCGTCTTCCAATTGGCCACTTTACCAGATGACTTTCGATTCACCCGTCCGTCTGCTGCCATTGCCAGACTATAACGCTCTGTGGAGCAGCAGATTGTCCGGCTAAGACTGCAACAGTATTCATACGTCTGCGTGGGTCTGAGTGTGAAAATAAGCTGGTGGTGAATTAGAATAGCTGTTTTTTCCCTCTTTCTGTAACGCCCTAAGATGCTGCCTAAACGCCCTTTTCCTTCTAAGGGCCTTTTTACACTGCACTTCGCACAGCACAGTGCCCCGTTGAACAACTCATTCATTGTGTAAGTGTTGCGGCGGCGCAGCACCATCCCATGGAGGCTGGCAGCCTTAATTGAATTGTTCATTTCAGGCAGCAGTGGGGTGTGACTCCATCTTGGCACATCCAATTGGAGAGATGGTGGTAGAGTGATTTAAAGTGATATTTTGAGAGAGTTATACAGTGAAAAGAGCAGCGAAAAGTAAGAGAGAAGAAAATATAAGAATCAGTGATTAATCGGGTGTCCCACTGCCTTGATCTCTGGGACACAAGACAGATGATGTACCATGACCTGGTAAAAAAATAATAAAAAAGTCAGAGCAATGGATCGAGAGCTCCAGTACTTTGGATCTACCCAGTTGGTTGAAAGTTATAGAAACGTGAATTTAGCATTTTTAACGCCAGGGCTTTCCCTTGTAACAGTGATAAATATACACTGCTGAGCTGCGGCCTTTATACATCCAAACCAGCGGAAAGGGCACCAGGCTACTGCCTGTCCTGTTGCTATATGGGCAAGCTTGTGCTGTGCCGTCGTTGTCCTGGGCGAAGGAGCTAAATGGGGGGGGAAAAAACTTTGACATTTAACTGTATGCCGCCAGCGTTTCATTCTAATATGCCACTGCCATCTAGAGGTTTTGAAAAAGGTGTAGCCTACACTTTCATTTCAATATAACAGATGTACTGATGACTGCATATATGTACAGTTGTGCTCATAAGTTTACATACCCTGACAGAATTTATTAAAGTTTTTTTTAAATATGATTGACTGAACAACAACCATCATTAATTTATTTGGTTATGTTTTAGTTAATGATGATTCTTTTCTGAAATGCTTGAAAGTTTAATTTGAATCCCATTAAAATAAAATTAAATGTTTTGCCTTGCCCTTCATGTTTCCTTTAAAGAATTGTAGCCATCTTACAAATTCTGCCTTGGTAATCAAACTTATAAGCACAACTGTGTGAATTACAAAATAAGAGCAAGTAAATACAAATAAAGTATTGTGTGTTCAAATAAATGGCTTAACTTCAGAATAATTATTTGAAAAATAAAATCCAGGAAATACTTCGTTTTGATCATATGGGCAGAAGCAAAATCATGCATTGTAATTATCCATAGGTAAAAGGGTTTTCCAGATTTTAGAGGTCAACTTTGTGGGTGCGTATTATACATGGGTGCACATTATACACGAGAAATTACGGTAGTTTGGGCGTATTAGTCAGTGTTTGTGTGGAAAACGCAACAATTTATTCTACAACTTGGAGGCTTGCCCACACCACGTTTGGAATCATTATTTGGTAGTGCAAAAAGGGTGAGAGCCTACAACAAACAGAGCAGTCCAGTTGTCGATTGATTCAATGCCCTGAGAAAGTACATGTTTTCAGATGTACTTTTTTGTGCTTGCTGTGCAGCTGTTCTAGTCTCTATATACAATTTTTAAATTACAGTACGTGCTATTTTTACTGTTCATAGGTAGTTCTGGCGGCGGCACGGTGAAGACTGGTTAGATCGTCTGCCTCACAGTTCTGGGGACTGGGGTTCAATCCCCGGCCCCGCCTGTGTGGAGTTTGCATGTTCTCCCCCGTGTCTGCGTGGGTTTTCTCCGGGCACTCCGGTACCGTTCCTCCCCCATCCCAAAAACATGCATGGTAGGTTAATTGACGACTCCAAATTGCCCGTAGGTGTGAATGTGAGTGTGAATGGTTGTTTGTTTGTATGTGCCCTGCGATTGGCTGGCAACCAGTTCGGGGTATACCCCGCCTCCTGCCCGATGATAGCTGGGATAGGCTCCAGCACGCCCGCGACCCTATCGAGGAGAAGCGGCTCAGAAAATGGATGGAAGAATAGGTAGTTCTGGGCGATCTGGCGTAAATTTTATGTCACGATGTTCGATATGACTCGATTTATTGTATGAAAGTTTATAAATGGATAAAACAGGACCAGACCAAATTGGTTTACATTATAGAAGGTTTAGGAGGTTTATTTAACAATTATAAACATCACAAAGAAATAAATTACTTTTCTCTAAAGATATTTCAAAATATAATCTCAAAATTAGTGATGCACCGAAATTAAAATTCTTGACCGGAACCAAAAAACTGAAAATGAGAAACCCAAGGACCATAACTGAAAGCCGAAACACCCGAAGATGTTATGCCCATTATTAGTAATATTTATCATTTATGGCTATGACTGAAGAGCTGCCAACCTCTAAAAATTAACTTCCAGAACAATTTGTCTGGATTTTCATATTTTGTAAATTATGTCAAGAACATTGCTGCAGGACATTTGTTAGTTTAATCTATTTATTAGGATTTGGCTCTGTTATAGGTGTTCATCACTTAATCTTAGGTGGCACCAATGCACTTAAACATATCCAGTCTGCCGGAAATCGAGAAGAAGAAACGTGACGTTATGTGGAACGAATACAATGCAGTGATCTGTAAATACAGCGACTAAAAAAAAAAAGAAATACAAGACCAATTCTTGAGAATGCAACGCTGTACAAACCCAACTGTCCGGAACAGTTGGCTCAGACAGCGACGGCCGGCCCACTGTCAAACTATTTGTGTGAATACTTTCCGTACCCCACTGTAGGCCGGCCACTCTTTGGAAGGTTCACCACTGTTTTCTTCCTTTAAGGATATTGGCTCTCACAGTGGTTTGCTGGAATCAGAAAGCTTTAGAAATGGCTTTGTAACCCTTTCCAGACTGATAGATATCAATTACTTTATTGCGTATCTGTTTGTGAATTTCTTGGATTCCTGGCATTTTGTTTCAGTTTTTTAAGATCTTTTGGTTGACTTGATTTTGTCAAACAGGTTTTATTGAAGTGGTTTCTTGATTGAACAGGTCTAGAGGTAATCAGGCTTTGGTGTGGTCAGTGTTAATGAACCAAAGTGTGATTAGCCTCAGTTAATTCATGATTTAACAAGTGGGGGAAATAAGAATTTGAGAAGGGGGGCAGTACTTTATGTATGCATATGTATTGTATGTAATAGGTATAATAGCTTAGCATTAGAAACGTCACAAGTCGTGTTTGCGCGCAAATGTGCGCGTGCATGCATGTATATAGAAAATAATATAAAGCCAGAGAGAGGTGCATTATTATTATTATTAATCAATTTATTTGAAAGGGGACAATGCAATTTCATAAAACACATGCATGCTCATTTTCATTCAGTATTTAAATTTGATCAGGAGATCTATTTTAAAAACGTATCATTTGATGTTTGTATGTATATCCTGTAGCCTATTGTGACATTTGGAAGCATTTACGATTAGAATATTTTCCAAGGATTTTTCCTCCTCCTTTGAGTCACCACTCTATTTGAGTGGCTTGCTTTCTTCTGCCTCACATACTAATGCTTGGTACCCATTGTTAAATTTCAGAGGCTGAAAGGTCAGAGCGGAACACATTTGCTGAGCGCTTATCTGCTGTCGAGGCTATTGCAAATGCCATCTCTGTGGTCTCCAGCAACAGCTCTGGAAATAGGACCGGCTCCTCCAGTAGCAGAGGGTAAGTGATAAATTGTTCAAAGGATGAAAAGGAAAATGTCTTTGCGTTTTTAAATAAATTTCGTTTGATATATTTGTAATGTCTGAAACTTATAGGATGTCCATGTCTTATTACCTGTGTTGCCTTCAGGCTTCGGCTGAGAGAAATGATGCGGCGCTCTCTCAGAGCAGCCGGCCTTGGCCGCCATGAGTCAGGCCCATCCTCCAGCGATCACCAGGACCCTGTGTCACCACCTATTGCCCCACCAAGTTGGGTCCCCGATCCCCCGCCCATGGACCCTGGTGAGTAGGGTTTGAACGGTTTGTGATTTCAGACAACGCGATCAGGTGATCGCCAAAGCTGTGGGTTGTTTTGCAGCGCTTGCGACTGACCCAGAATCAGTGTATCAACAATGTATAGTATCCCGCCCAGCTCACCAATCAGAAGTGCTATGCTTCCTGTGGACAGGTCATGCAAACCAATCAGCTCCAAGCTGGCAAAAAAATAAATTTTTTTTAAATAAATAAATAAATAAAATAAAAATCGCACTTCCACCCATGCTCCCTCCTTTCTGGCTGCTCGCATTCTGGTGGGAATGCTACACGCTAAACTAACTTAATCTGAGCCTGCAGTTTCGAGCAGCGCTTACCTGTGCGACTACATACTATTCTTCCATGGTGTGGTTGCTCTCCTCTTAGTAACTAATCCTCCCCTCATGAATGCGAATAAGTTACACCTCTGACATGTGCTGTCATCACTAAAGATGGACAAGGAATAGCTAAGCATTGGACACCCCGAGCAAGAAGAGATCACAAGCTAATCGTGAAGCTAGCATTCAATGCAGAGAAGTGAAACACCAGAATAACTGCTTAGGTGTACAGTACGCTTTTAACATAACTCTGCATGTACACACATGCATAAACCGGAAATTAATATTTTACCACGCACATCCGGCAGGACGAGCAGGTTATAAGGCATAGGCTTGTCCAGCCCAAAGTGAATAAAAGCACCCCCAAAATTTTAGAGCTCTTTAGCATTTTTCATTTTTTTTTACTAAGTGTCCTTTTTTATTAGCAAATAATGGTGGAAAATAAGTATTTGGTCAGCTACAAACAAGCAAGATTTCTGGCTCTCACAGACCATCCGTATAAAAGACACTTGTCCACACCCTCAAACAGTCACACTCCAAACTCCACTATGAGCAAGACTAAAGAGCTGTCGAACGACACCAGAAACAAAATTGTAGACCTGCACCAGGCTGGGAAGACTGGAAAAATACTAATAATAATAGTCCTTTTAAACGGTTCCCACAAGCGGGACTGCACAAGCCACACCTGGCGGTGCATCTGCATCAAGAGGGACATCATCCGCCCAAGCTGCCTCATCATGAGACCAAAAGCTTGCAGAGCCATGTCGCTAAAACCCACGACAGAGGGGTCTACACAGCCGTCCTACAGGGATGCAGAGAAAGTGAACAATCAAATTACCAACACGCCCAGCATTATGTCTTTGTGAGAAAGTAGTTGGTCACCCGACATTGAGGCCCGCACTGTAGACCGAAGTGACTCCTCCGGGAACACAATGAGGGACGCTATGGCTTGCTCAACATCTGGCATGCGGTCCAGGCCAGCCTCAGCAGCATCATGCATGGCCCCTCGTGCACGGCCGTCCGCTGAAAGCCGTGTATGAGACCCAGCATCTCTTCAGCAAGAATGCAGCTCCCTCAAATAGTCCCCCGACGCGGGGAAAGAAAAGGCATAAGAGAGCTGACGCTCCAAGGCACTGCACAAAACTACCTGCATCCAGCCCATCCACCTCCGATGAGCTCCGAGTCGAGGTCAGGGATCCCGGATCCGAAGACACGGAGGCCTGACCATCGTCATCATCCAGGAATAGAGACTGCGAAGCCGCTTGGGAGATGGCATCGTTCTCCCGATCAAGCACTGTTATAGGCGTGTTGGAGGACCTTGGCTCATCCGCCGAACTAGCAGGGTGATGCCGGCCCGAGGCTAGCACCCCTCAGCCCCAGAGGCCTGCAACTGCCACTTAAGCGCGGGTCGTCAGGCAGGCCCTCACCTAGGTGGGCAGGACCGAGGCACCTCAGGCAGCGATCACGGTCACCAGTGGCCTCAAATAGGGCACTACAGGTTAACACAACAATGAACAGGCAGCCAGGACTCACTACGTGTAAGCTGAGGGAATAGGGCACGCACATCGCCGACACAGCAAACAAGAACCACGCAGCAGGTGCTGCTGACGCTTTGCACGAGGCAGTAACAAGTAGCACGGGCATCAACAAAACTGCGTAAGCTGAGGGAAGGGGGCGTGCACGCCACCTACACAGCAAACATGCACCGCATCAGACGCTGCCAACGCTCAGCACGAGGCACTAATAAGAACCACACTGACTAAGAAGACGGTGTAAGCCGAGGAAAGGGGGCGGGAATGTCACTGAGACAACAAACACTGCAGCACCCAGATTCATAGGAAAAACAGGATCACAGTTCGAGAAGCTGTAGCGCCGTAGGCTGGGAGAGGCGGCACAACTGCTGAAATCACCAGCAAAGGCCACCAACTGAATCGAAGGATAAACAAAAGTGCCAATAAGCTGGGGGGAAAGGTGCGAACGGTGCCTAAAACCCAGCAGAGGCAGGCCAAGCAGAAAAAATTTAGCCGAGCTGCCTAATCTCTTACGCAAGGCCAGCCGGACTGTAAAACAAGTAGCGACGTCGCGGCACGCTTGGCAACTATCTCGCAAGCAGCTCACAACAAGAAGCCGCAACGACCGGGAGAGGGGTTACGCACACTGCTGTCACCAGGAAAGGCCACCAAACAGTCCTCAACTCAGCAGAGGTGATTCGAGCAGCCTAACCGCTAACACAAGGGTAACTGTACCGTCAAACAATAATAACGGCACGGCACACGCGACAACTATTTAACAATCGGCTCACCCTCAGCCGTGTAAGGGTGAGCAAAACGCTACAAAGTAAAATGTTAAACCCAGCAGAGGTGGAACAAAATAAAACAGATTTAGAGTTGAGCAGCCACGGCACTAACGCCAGGCTAATTGACCATAAACAAAGTCACTCCGCAAGATACGGAGCAACTAGTCCAAAAGATTTAGGAGAACAAAGATCGGTCACAACCTTACCGTAGAGAGAGGATAGTTGCTTAACCACATCGTTCCACACGCCACCGCACCGCAAACAAGTCAGCGCATAGCCACAAATTACACTATACATAACACC
Source organism: Phycodurus eques (assembly GCF_024500275.1). Classification (NCBI taxonomy): domain Eukaryota; kingdom Metazoa; phylum Chordata; class Actinopteri; order Syngnathiformes; family Syngnathidae; genus Phycodurus; species Phycodurus eques. Next base: position 6,002,590 of record NC_084528.1, on the reverse strand, counting down.
CTCAATTTCAGCTTTCAGCCTCATCACTTGATCTGACACTCTTTTCACCTCCAAGCAGAGGTGGGTAGAATAGACAAATATTGTACTCAAGTAAGAGTACTCTTCATTTAGAATATGACTCAAGTAAAAGTTAGTCATCCAAATAGTTACTTGAGTAAGAAAGTACTCAAGGAAGAAACTACTCAAGTAAATAGTAACTTGTGAGTAAATTCTTTTTTTTATTTTTTTTAAATCAGAACGTGAAAATCAAATAATTAAAAAAAAATATATATATATATATATATATATGCGTGTATGTGTATGTGAGTTGACACACACACACCTGCCACCATTTCAATTAACTGTCCAAAAACCAACAACACATGCATTGGGCCATACAGAAACATTATTTGCTTTATTCACTTAAATAACTTCATGAAGAAGCTGTTACCACAAGATGTTTTCTCAAGTTAGAAGTGGGCTCAAATATCCAAGTTTCCAAATTTTCACAATCCAGTCACAATTTAAGAGCTGCATGACAAAGCTATTGTTTTTTGGAGTCTGTAAAGTAAACACAGTCGTGCGGCTGTTTCCCCCCCACAAAATGAGTCATGATTGGCTCGCGAAGGCTGCGTGCGTGGTCATCTGACTGCCCTGTGTCGTCTGATTGGTGAATTGGAGGCAAATGATCCCGTTTGATTGGCGCAACGGGCGCCCTATGCGGAAGTCAAATATGGAGTCTTAAAAAAACGCGCAAGAATGGATGAATAAAGTAGCGAACGGCATGTCGATCATTGTGATGGAGTAAAAGTATCAACCCTTCTTCACATAAGTAAAAGTAAAAAGTATGGTGCATTTAACGTACTCTGACAAGTACAGTTTATCGAAAATGTTACTTGAGTAAATGTAACGGAGTAAATTTAGCGCGTTACTACCCACATCTGCCTCCAAGACATTCTTAGCTAACCCTTCCTTTCAAATAACCTCTACTCCATTTCTTTAGCTACACCATCGTAAAATAATTTAAACTTTGCCCCTTAGCTTCTAGCCTTACTGCCTCTCCAACTGCACCTACACCTGTCTAACATTTTCCTTATCATCATGTTAACCAACTCCCTAGCCTTTCCTGTCATAGTCCAAACAGTCAAAGTCACTACATTTAGTTTTAGGCTCTGTGCTTTCCCCTTCTCTTTCTGCCTAAGAACCCGCTTTCCACCTCCCCTTCTTCTTCGACCCACAGTAGCTGAATTTCCACGGGCACCCTGTAGGTTAACAGGGCCGGTGGTGGACGTTGTTATCCCAGGCCACGACCAACCCAGTATGGAATTCTTTGGATGAACACACATACTTGTTTAGCAAAGTTTTAAGCCCGGTGGCCTTCCTGACGCAACCCTATGCATTTATCCAGGCTTGGGACTGGCCTACAGTTTGCACTAGCTTATCCCCAACGCCCCATAGGGCTGCATTTAACAAGTGGAGAACATAGTGTATTTGGTCTTGGCCATAGTGGAGTTTGGAGTGTGACTGCTTGAAGTTGTGGACAGGTGTCTTTTATACTGATGAGTTCAAACAGGTGCCATTAATACAGTTCACAAGCGGAGGACAGGGGAGCCTCTTAAAGAAGTTGTTACAGGTCTGCGAGAGGAAGAAATCTTGCTTGAGAGCAAGAAATCTTGCTTGTTTGTAGGTGACCAAATACTTATTTTCCACCATAATTAGTTAATATATATAGTTAATATATATATATATATATATATATATATATATATATATATATATATATATATATATATATATATATTCTCATTTTATCTCTCTCATAGGTGAGGTATACCTATGATGAAAATGACAGGCACAATTGGTTGACTAAATGCTTTTTTGCACCACTGTACTTTGTGAAATTCAGAAACCAGTAAGAATCATTGGGGGGTAAAAAAATTCCTATTCAAATCAGTATTTTCCCCACTCTACATTGCAATAATACTTAGTCTAAATGTGCCGTGATATTGCTGTGTTTGAGAGCATGCTGTGACATTTTATTCTGTTTGAGACATGAGCGAATTGATCTAATACATTCTGAAGAAGGTGAAATATAGTATTTTGGTAACTGTGTTATCAATCTTGTCTTAACAGATGGTGACATTGACTTCATTCTAGCACCACCTATGGGTTCACTCACAACAGCCTCCACTGGGACCAGCCAAAGCCCGAGCACCTCTACCATACCAGGTCACTAAGTTGCTACATGATGAAATAGAAATACAGTGGAAGTGATTGTTTCGCTTTATTTGTCTTGGTCTTGCATTGGACCTCCGTGGCCATGACCAAACTCCCGTATTTTTGCTTCCATAAAGCGCACTGTATTAAAAGGCGCAGTCTCAGTTACGGGGTCTATTTCTATATTTAACACATACACAAGGCGCACCGTATTATTGGGCGCAGGCATGGTAAAACATACGCTATCTTAAAACATACGTTAGCATTCATGCATGCTAAAACATACACGAGCATGCATGCTCGCGTATGTTTTTAAAAAGGCAGCAGGAGCAAAACTGAGTTTGGTTGTACTTTATTGACGTATTTAACAATGTACTCACGTTATTTTTTTATCATTCCTCATCCACAAATCCATCAAAGTCCATCTTCTGTATCCGAAATGAAGAGCTGGGCAATTTTGCCATCAAACATGCCGGGTTCCCTCTCGTCATTGTCGGAGTCAGTCTCGTTGCCAGGGGGCTGTTCAGCAATGATGCCGGCTTTCGCGAAAGCTCGGATAACAGTCAAAGCAGATACCTTAGCCCAGGCATCCACTTGCGAACCATGGATTCGTTGATCTTGAATTCTCTCACGGCTGCTCGATTCCCATGTTCCTCCGCGTAACTGATAGCTTGCAGTTTAAACTGTGCTTCGTAAGCGTGTCTCTTCTTAGGGACCATTTTCGGGGGTCCTTAGCCAATATATACCTACTGGGGGCGTGCCTTTAGCGTCCTCTTTCACGTGCACCCTTCCCCCTTTAACGTCCGCATGCTGTCCTCAGTCACGTCCGCCTTTCCTCTATATAAGCAGCGTGTCGGCAGGAAATGCTCCCAGTCAGTCAAGCGGAGCTGCTCATCAAAGTCACACAACATTTACAGATTTTGGAACTCGGTGCACACATAAGGCGCGCCGCATTATAAGGCCCCCCGTCCATTTTGGAGAAAATGTAAGACTTTTAAGTGCGCCTTATGGTCGTGAAAATACGGTACTCTTGTAATATGGTTAAAAGGTAGAAGTCAAAATGTTTGTGGATGGGTTTGACCAAACTTGTGATTTGCCGATGTCATGAATTTTTTTTAGAATGTCCTGATGAGATTCATTTTAGGACCAACAAACTTTGTCTGTGCCAGTGAGGCCTAGTGTTGTGTACATATCTGACAAGCCATTCCTATCTCATGGAACTCTCAGAGAATTTCCATAAAGCGGCTCCAACTACTGGAGACAAATTCCCTGTGTGTTTTTTGGACGTACTTGGAAAATAAAGATGATTCTGATTTAACAAGCCTTTTCCAGACCTCTCTACAAGGCAGCCTAATATGCCAAAGCCACGCAACCAGGTTGATTCTAAAGTATTTAATGTAAAAAATACATTGTACGCTGTGTTCATAAGATGTTGTATTAGTTGGGTCATGTTTTTGTTTTACGTTTTATAGCAGTGTGTAGTAGAGTTTAGCTCTCTTCTGTGTTGCAGCTTCTCACAATGTCTATTCTCCCTCCTCTATATTAGCTGGACCATCCACGGAGCCATCAGTTGTTGAATCGAAAGACAGGAAGGCCAATGCTCACCTTATCCTGAAGCTGATGTGTGACAGTGTTGTTCTGAGGCCACATCTACGTGAACTTACTCTCTGCCAAGTATAATTCTTTATTAAATTTTATACATCATAATATGCTTTTTATTTTTGTCTTTAACTGATTTTGCTTTCCTTTTAAAGGGATGCACGTGGAATGACCCCATTCATGCTGGCAGTCAGTGGGAGAGCCTACCCGGCAGCCATCACAGTTTTGGAGGCAGCACAGAAAATGGCCAAAGGTCAGTTAATGTGTTGACTTCCTGCCTCGGCTTTGTTGTAATTTGAATAGATTTTATAAATACACAATTTGGTTCCAACTGCAGCTATTGAAATATACTGCAAACCTAGTTTTTATTTCTGATTAAATCTTTGTTCACTCATGAACCCCTCTGTGTGATGAACTGTCGTCTGTTTGCTCATTTTGCCTAGGGAGATCATTTGCGTCACTGTATTCCACTGGGGAACTCTAATATATTATTTCCTCGGTGTACTGCTTCAATCTCCTGCAGAGACTTTTCAGCATTTTGTCTGCTGTCATAGCAGTAGAATAACTACAGCTATTCTGTAAATTATGACTCGTGACCTATTTTGCTGCTCACTATATGTTGTAATGTTTCAATTCTCACACTTAAGTTTTTTTGTTTGTTTTGTGTGCATGAATGTCTTAAATACATAGTAGGTGACCCAGGCATTCCAGAGAAGGAGGACTCAGACTCTGTTTTCATGGAAATGATTTGTCCCCTGGGGACCAACCCTGACGATTCACCCCTTTATGTACTGTGTTGCAATGACACATGCAGTTTCACTTGGACTGGAGCTGAACACATTAATCAGGTCAGCCCTCACACTGAACCAATGGACAGGATTGCTGCAAATAATTGAATGACTTGTATGTTGAATAGAACTGTCTCTGACTCACACTTTGTATTAGGACATCTTTGAATGTCGGACATGCGGATTACTTGAGTCTCTTTGCTGCTGCACTGAGTGTGCAAGAGTGTGTCACAAAGGACATGACTGCAAGTTAGTATTGAGTATGGCTGTTTTTAGCCTTGTCCATATCTCATATGTTATGTTGCTCTAAATTATTCTCATCTTAATTCATACCACTTGTTGGATAATAAAATTGTATTGCTGTGTTTTGCCAGGCTCAAGAGGACCTCTCCTACAGCATACTGTGATTGCTGGGAGAAATGCAAGTGTAAAACACTGATTGCTGGACAAAAGGCTGCACGCCTGGATTTGTTGTATAGGTTGCTTACGACGACTAACTTGGTTACAGCACCGAACAGCAGGTAAGTTATACATCTGCAATAAACTTGAATTACTCATATCTAGGCATGTCACGATATTTTTTTATGATATATTTTCCCTAAAACTGTCACAATAAATAGTTTTTTTTAATGCCTCTGAAATCATAATAAAAACGGCCCACCCTTATTTTATTTTATTGCTTTTAAATCAGTATTGTTCTAATTTCCTTTCTTGTTTCTCTATTAAATTGGGTTTTTTTTTAACTCTGTGATATGAATCCTGTGGGTCTGAAATAAAGAATAAAGAGCTGCAAGACCAGCCTGGTTTATAGGGAGTCTTCTATTCCGATTATAATCAGTTTAAAAGCCCGAACCAAATGAAACTGCTCCATATAAGCACCTCATTCGGAATAAACAGTCCAAATTCGAATGGAATTTAATTGTTTCACAGGGGTGGGATATTCCTTTTTCCAAACTGATCAAAGTAAATTTTCGCCATGTATACTGTCATTCAGAAGAGCCGGGAAATGCTCTTTCTGCACATGCTTCGTCTTGACGTAAATGAGCGGTGACGTCATCGTTTACGCATGGTGTCAATATGGCTACTCCTGACATAGCTCATATGCGACTGAAATCTTGTTTTTAACAAATTATAAGTTCTTTTCATCAAGTGATTATTTTATTTATTTAAATGTATAAAAACAATCCCAACTACTGTGCTGAATAGATGATCGACCTCCATCTTGATAAATGACGTGACGTTCATGACGAAGTGCACATCATGTATGCTCCCGAGCGGAATAGATCACGTCACTTGTAAACAGTTCACCAGAGATCTTCAAATGGAATGATTTCAATCGCAATGACAAAAAAGTCTGTCAACCCGGCTACTGTGTGGTTGGTCCGCTGAAGAAGAGCCCTTCACCTGTTAATCAAATGTACGTTGACGTTTGCTGTAGTCAACGACTGGCTGGATAACTTGTGCCACCAAGGTTTTGCTTAATAAACAGTTAACGTTCCCGTGTTTGTGTTACCTGATGACTGAAACACAGTACAACTCTTATAGGCGCTGATGTTTTAAAAAAACGACATCACCGCCATGGAGCCAGCTGTTTAGCTCCTTAACTTGTTAGCTCGCAGCAGGGCAAGTGAACACAACAGATGGTTAACTTTCCCTTAAGTTTCTCTGTTGTGTGAATCTACGCACTGCACATGGAGCAAGGCTGGGGAGTATTGAACCGAGCCAAGACCGGCAAGAGTGTACTGGTCCGCCAGTGTTCCATGAGCCCACAAGCGGCTAATGACACATCCGTCCCACTCTGGCGGCTCACTGCGTGGTCCACACGCCGGGTCACCACAACTACGACAATTTATCGAGTCCGGAAAAATTTGCTTGTCCATTTTATTTATCAAATAGTAAGTCGATAGAGTAATTATCGTGACAGGCCTACTCATACCTGTACTACTTATTGATTTTCTAATGTAAAAGTTCTAGCTTGGCATGGAAAGAGGATTTTCAATGCAAGATACGTTTCTGATTCATGTTATTTCCATCTCTAGGGGCGAGCATATACTACTGTTCCTCGTGCAAACTGTTGCCAGGCAGAGTGTTGAGCACTGTCAGTACAGGCCACCACGCATCAGAGAGGACAGAAATCGCAAGGCTGCAAGTGCAGATGGTAGGTTTGCCTTAAGCTCATGTTTTACTTAAGTCTCCTAATGCCGATGCTGTATGAAAATGTCTCCTTGTCTCCATTTGAGATTCTGATATGCCAGATCATGACCTAGAGCCCCCTCGCTTTGCTCAACTGGCTCTGGAGAGGGTTCTGCAGGACTGGAATGCCCTCAAGTCTATGATCATGTTTGGTTCTCAAGAGAATAAAGACCCGTAAGTAACAAACCTATTCACTTCCAGCAATATACAGACCCTTTCCAAAAAATTTGAATATCATGGAAAAGTTTTATTTCCATAATTCCATTCAAAAAGTTAAACTTTCATAGATTATAGAATCAGGGCCCACAATTTAAACAATTTCAATTATTTTTGTTTATTTTTATGTAATTTGGGCTTCCAGCTCATACAACCCACAAAATTAGGAAGTAAAAAACATGTAATACTGTGAAGTAATCACCATTTACTTCTCAGTTTTTGTAGAAAAAAATAAATTAGGGTCACATTAAATCAATCAAAATATGGTACTTTCAAAACGATATGTTAATCTTCAATACTTGGTTGGGAATCCCTTTTCTTTAATCACTGCCTCGATATGACGTGGCATTGCCTGGGAGTTATGGAAGCCCAGATTTCCTTGATGCTTGCTGTCACTTCATATTTGTTTGTAGGTTTTGTGCCCCTCATTTTTCTCTTGATAATAACTCATAGATTCTCAATGGGGTTTAGATCTGGCGATTTGGCTGGCCAGTCAAGCACTGTGATAGCATGGGCATCAAATTTTGGGTTGCTTCTGGCAGTATGGGCAGGGGCCAGGTCCTGCTGGAAGATGAAATCTGCATCTCCACACAGCTCCTCAGCAGAAGGAATCATGAAGTCCTCCAAAACATTCTGGTAGACTTGTTGCGGTGACCTTGATTTTAAGAAAGCAGTTTACCAACACCTACACTGGACATTGCACCCCAAATCGTGACTGACTTGCCATTTTCACACTGGACCTCAAGCAGCTTGGGTTCTATTCTTCACCAGTCTTCCTCCAAACCCTTGGACCTTGATTCCTGAATGAAAGTCACACTTTCATCAGAAAAGAGGACCTTGGACCACTGGCCAACAGTCCAGTCCTTCTTCTCCTTGGCCCAGTTGAGACGCTTCCTACGTTGGCTTAGGCTCAGAAGTGGCTTGACCCGAGGAACGTGGTGGTTTTTGAAGGTGTGACTTCCGTCATATTCCACTCTATCTGGATCTCTGTTTGATGATAAGCTGAAGCCCGTGGTCATCTCTTTTGTATGTGCATCTTCTCCTGCCAGATTTTGTCCTTCCATTGACATGTTTGGACACAGCACTCTGTGGACAGCCAGCCTCCTTAGCTATTAACTTTTGTGGCTTACCCATCCTATGGAGGGTATTAATGATGGTCTTCTGGCCAGTTGTCAAGTCTGCAGTATTCCCCATATTGGACCCAACTGAGACAATTGAACCAAACTGAAGCAATTTAATGACACCTGGGGATACCTGTTCAGGTGCTTTGAGTTTAGGAGGTGATTAGTGTGTGACACTCAATTTAAAACATTTATCACTTGCAAAATTTGGGCTGATTTCTTCACAGTATTCAAATCTTTTGAATTCCTGATTTTGTGGGTTTTATGAGCTGGAAGCCCAAATTATGTTAAAATAAACATATACTTGAAAATGTTTAAATTGTGGGCCCTGAATCCATAATCTATGAAAGTGTTTTTTAAAATTATTATTTTATGGAATTATGGAATTAAATAAACCTTTACATGATCTAAAAAATTTTTGGCAAGGGTCTGTATTCAGAATTTTTTTTTTGGATCCATATAGATACAGTGGGTACGGAACGTTTTCAGACCCCCTTAAAATTATGCTATATTGCAGCCATTTGCTAAAATAATTTCAGTTAATTTTTTTCCTAATTAATGTACCCCATATTGATAGGAAAAAAAGAAATTATTTGAAATTTTTGCAGATTTATTAAAAAAGAAAAACTGACATATCACACAGCCGTAAGTATTAAGACCCTTTGCTGTGACACTCATATATTTAACTCGGGTGTTGTCCATTTCTTCTAATCATCCTTGAGATGGTTCTACACCTTCATTGGAGTCCAGCTGTGTTTGATTATACTGATTGGACTTGATTAGGAAAGCCACACACCTGTCTATATAAGACCTTACAGCTCAGTGCATGTCAGAGCAAATGAGAATCATGAGGTCAAAGGAACTGCCTGAAGAGCTCAGCAGACAGAATTGTGGCAAGGCTCAGATCTGGCCAAGGTTACAAAAATAATTCTGCTGCACTTAAGGTTCCTAAGAGCACAGTGGCCTCCATAATCCTTAAATGGAAGACGTTTGGGATGACCAGAACCCTTCCTAGAGCTGGCCGTCCGGCCAAACTGAGCAATCGGGGGAGAAGAGCCTTGGTGAGAGAGCTAAAGAAGAACCCAAAGATGTGGGTGAGCTCCAGAGATGCAGTCGGGAGATGGGAGAAAGTTCTAGAAAGTCAACCATTACTGTAGCCAGCCACCAATCAGGGCTTTATGGCAGAGTGGCCATAAAGAGTAGCTTCTCCTCAGTGCAAGACACATGAAAGCCCACATAGTTTAAAAAAACACCTGAAGGACTCCAAGATGGTGAGAAATGAGGTCTGATGAGACCAAGATAGAACTTTTTGGCCTTAATTCTTAGCGGTATGTGTGGAGAAAACCAGGCACTGCTCATCACCTGTCCAATACAGTCCCAACAGTGAAGCATGGTGGTGCCGCCTACATGCTGTGGGGGTGTTTTTCAGCTGCAAGGATAGAACGACTGGTTGCAATTGAAGGAAAGATGAATGCGGCCAAGTACATGGATATCCTGGACGAAAACCTTCTCCAGAGTGCTCAGGACCTCAGACTGGGCCGAAGTTTCACCTTACAACAAGACAATGACCCTAAGCACACAGCTAAAATAACGAAGGAGTGGCTTCAGAACAACTCCGTGACTTGTTTTTTAATGGCCCAGCCAGAGCCCTGAATTGAACCCAATTGAGTCTCTGGAGAGACCTGAAAATGGCTGTCCACCAACATTCACCATCCAACCAGACAGAACTGGAGAGGATCTGCAAGGAGGAATGGCAGAGGATCTCCAAATCCAGGTGTGGAAAAACTTGAAACTTTCCCCAAAAGACTCATGGCTGTATTAGCTCAAAAGGGTGCTTCTACTAAATACTGAGCAAAGGTTCTGATTACTTATGGCTGTGTGATATTTCAGTTTTTCTATTTTAATAAATCTGCAAAAATTTCAGCAATTGTTTTTTTCCCCTGTCAATATGGGGTGCTGTGTGTACATTAATGAGGAAAAAAATTAACTTAAATTATCTTAGCAAACGGCTGCAATATAACAAAGAGTGAAAAATTTAAGGGGGTCTGAATACTTTCCGTAACCGCTGTACTTAAGTTTTAATCGATTAGTCCCGTAAATCCAGCCACACACCGAGCGACACGAACAAATATCACTCTGAAACGTGCAATGCGTGGGGTAAACTACTTTTTATTAAGGCTGCCGCACACCGAGCGACACGGCTGAATCCGACTGAACTGCCGCGCAGTTTGCGTGGTTTGACAGTTGTTTTCATGAGTTAACAATATTACAAATTATATCTATTATTAAACTAGGAGTAGAATAAATAGTAACCAGTTAATGTCAACATTATCTCTGGTTGTCTCATGTTCTGACGTAACTTCCGGTTTATGGCGCATCAATGTTTTACTCTCGTTAAATGTTTGCCATGCGCAGTCTGTCCTCATGAAATATAAAAGATATTGACGAGGTAGGGCTTTGGATTCCAGCACCCAATAACAGTAATCGGGGTTGCTGTTAAACCCTCCCAGCCCCATCAAGAGACTGTAAAAAGGGGTTTGGTCATGAAAAAGACTTATTATTAGATAATTTTTTAAACAGACAGTTTGACATTTGATACAGAGTTTAGCAAGAATCATGGAAGTTAACACAAATTTGCTTTTGCGGGCCAGATACAATGATGTGCCGGGCTGGATTTGCCCCCTCTTTTAAAATTTCCACACACTCTATTATTCTCGCCAACATCCACTTTCTTTAGCAAACCCACGTATTCCTTAACTATTTATATTTTTATGCTTTATAAATGTGCTAAAGTACAATATACTGTATATGCAGCATCAGACACATACATGCTCGCTGTTCTGGGCGTCTATATACCCAATCGCTCAACTCTTATTTTTCTTCAATGGTCTGGTCCAATCAGGTTCGACTGCATCGCGCAGTGTGTGGCAGGCCTTAGTTGTCGACCAGCTGTGACTAGTTTAGGCCTTTTCACACTGTACTTAGCAGGGAGCAGCACGCCATTGACGAACCCATTCATTGTGTACGTGCTGCGAGGGCGCGACAACAGAACATCGCTGTGTAACGTGGCCGTGATGCCGTGCCTCGAGTTGAAAACAATTCTCAACTTGAGAGTGCCTTCCCAGTGATGTCAGATGGTGCATCCAACGGGAGAGGGGTTGGCGGAGTGATTTCAGAGTGCTCACAGCAATAGACCAACCATTAGGGCTGCACAATTACCGTAATTTCTCGTGTATAATGTGCATTTCTTTCTCCCCCAAAAATTGTCAAGTCAATAGTGTGCATTATACATGGGTATGGGGGAAAATGAAAAAAACTTTCACATTTCATAAATGTATGCCGCCATGTCGAGGTTATGAAAAAGGTGTAGCCTACACTTTCATTCCAATATGACAGTTTAATTTCAATCCCATTAAAGTAAAATTTAATTTAATGCCTGGTCCTTCATGTTTTCTTTAGAATTGTACACATCTTACAAATTCTGCCTATGTAATCAAACATATGAGCACAACTGTGTATTTTCTTATTTACTAAATAAAAGTAGGGCTGTGAATTTCAAAATAAGAGCAAGTAAATAGAGTATTACATGTTCAAATAAAGTGCTTAACTTCAGAACAATTCTTTGAAAAAACCCTAACATAATACAGATAATACTTTGTTTTAACCATATGGGTAGAAGCAAAATGATGCATTGTAAAAATGTGTTACACATAGGTAGAAGGGTTTTCCAGAATTTTGAGGTCAACTTTGTAGATGCGTATTATACATGGGTCCGCATTATACACGAGAAAGTACGGTAATCGAATTTTAATTGTAAACTTGGTCGTTTTCTGAGGGACTCAGATGTCTTCACGGACATCTTCAAGACGTCCTTGAGTCATGGTGTACCCATGTTCTTCAAAGCCACCACCATCATCCCGGTCCCAAAGAAGTAATCTCCCTCCTGCCTTAATGACAACCGTCCGGTAACGCTCACTCCCATCCTAATGAAGTGCTTGGAGCGGCTAGTCATGCAACACGTCAAGTCCTCCCCCCCCCCCCCTCCCTCCTTGGACCCCTTCCAGTTCGCATATCGGTCCAACCGGTCAACCGATGACGCCGTCTCCACCGCCCTCCACTCTGCTCTCACACACCTCGACTCTAAGGACTCATGTCAGTATATGTCAGTTCATAGACTTCAGCTCAGCATTCAATACCATTACAAACTTTACCAGCTGGGGCTCAACACTTCGATGTGCAACTGGCTGCTGGACTTTCTGACAGGGAGACAGCAGGCAGTACAAGTCGGCAGCAACACATCCAGCACCATCATTCTGAACACCGGGGCCCCTCAAGGTTGTGTGTTGAACCCCTTCCTCTTACCCTGCTGACCTATGACTGCACACCGACATACAGCTCCAACCTCTTAATCAAGTTTGCAGACAACACAACTGTGGTGGGTCCCATCAGCAACGGAGACGAGACAAACTACAGGAGTGAGGTGAGCCGCCTGGTCACGTGGTGCATGGACAACAATCTCTCCCTGAACGTGGAAAAAAACAAGGAGATTGTTGTGGACATCAGGAGACTCCCAGCTTGGTCCCCTGAACATCAACGTTGCTGCGATGGAGAGAGTGCGCAGCACCAAATTCCTTGGAGTGCACATTACCGATGACCTCTCCATGACCAGCAACACCTCATCACTGGCCAAGAAAGCTCACCGGTGTCTCTAATTCCTGCGCAAGCTGAGAAGAGCCAGAGCCCCGACCCCCATCATGTGCCCGAGGGACCATAGAGAGCATCTTGTTTTGTTTTTTTTTACATTCAAAATGTGACCACTGCGGCATATTCAAAGTGCTTCATTTTAAGCATTTTCCACAACCTAGTCAGCCACCAGGGGGCGCACGCATAGTTAAGGCTTCATTAAGCTCCGATACTGGGCTCTGGTGCCAACTTCGAAATAAAAGCCTAAAATGGTATAGATGTCCAGTGTAGTAATATACAAAGCTTTTATTTTGAAGTTGGCCCTCTGAGGACAATTGGGGGAAAGGCGGGGTGTCATGGTAAGACACTATTAACAATCATTGTAATGGCTGCCTTGACTTCGACTTTTCAGCAGGCCTGACTGCAATGAAAAAAAGATGTACCGTCCTAGACAAGTCTGTGCTTGCAGCCTAATGTTATTGCCTTTTATGCATTAACTCTATTTGCTTCCATTAAGTAATAGCACATTTATTCAGTTAGCCCTCACTAAAGTAGAATTTGTTTTTTGGGGTGACAATTATTTTTTTTTTAAGTAGTGCAATAAAAATAAAGATTTTCCCCTGACATGAGGAATAATCGGGATTGATAATTATGCTTACAATAGTGATAAAAATAATCTGTATTATTATTTTGGCCATAATCGTTGAGCCCTGCAACCAGTGAAAAGCATCCATTCTACTTTCTGATAGGCTGCTAAGCAACTACTTCCAAATATGGGCAAGCTTGCACCGAAACACGTTCGTCCATGTGTCCTGCCCCGTGGTGAACGCCATGAGCAGTGTGAAAAGGCCATTTGACTGTGATTCCATGTCGGCTTGCATCTGTGCAGGGTTCTACGACGTGATGCACCAGCACAGATGTTTTTGGCCAGTGAAAACGCCAATTGTAGAAATGGCAACCCAAATTGAAGACAGAGAGAAAGAGTTGATCGAATTATGGCGTGCACAGCCTTGTTTATATTAACTGTATTGTCAAGAATTACTGAGAGTAACGAAAAGCCACACTTGTCGCAATTTTTCTGTTACAGCCAATTTGATATCGGTAGGTGTGTGACTAATTTGTTCGCGATTGTCGAGTTCAGTCGTGTCACGGCTTCACATTCTTATCCACCTGTGAGAGTAACTGTATTACCATGCACAGACTTATTTTGTGACTTTCTCTTTTTTTTTTTGTTAGTCTGAGTGCCAGCAGCAGAATTGCCCACCTCCTTCCTGAAGAACAGGTGTATTTGAATCAGCAGAGTGGCACGATTCGCCTTGATTGTTTTACCCACTGCCTCATTGTCAAGTGTGCTCCCGACATCACTGTAAGTCCACTCAGCACCATGCTTTATTCACATTGCTCCTGCTGTATTGTGAAACCAAGAATCTATTTTTATATATCAGGTAGGGCTGCACGATAATATTGAGCATTGTCATTGCAATGTTCTTATGCGCAATCGTCCCTGCGATCTTGGTGTACTTAATATGCAGTGAATCAATTGTAATCTAAAGAAGACAAGCAGAGGGACCTGTTTGGACATTTAAATAAGATTAGTGCAATGTTTCGGTAAATTATGACCCTTGAAAAAACATGCGGAGCAGTCCAGACTGTTAAATACTGATCACCTTGTATGATAACTATGAATGAGGACCCGGAAAACAGTGTACACCAACTGCGTTTCCTGTATCGCTCTTCAGAATGAAACTAACGCTTTCGTCATAGACTGTTTCATACTCCTTGAACACTGGCAGCTATATCCATTCACACATTCACCATCCACACGCAGATGTAACTAATATGCGAGTGCATTGGCCTGAGGTTCCGCCTGTGTGGTCGAGACCTGCTTTGGATAGGTCAGTTGACGAGACCAGAAAAAACACTTCGGCCGCTTCTGCTGTTAAGAAGTAATGATACTTTTACTTAGTTACAATGATCTAAATGTCGCTCGCTAATTTTATTTATAAATTATTGCTTAACTATTTTGCGCGCGAGACTTCGACTTCCGCATTGGGCGCTTTTTGCACCCATCCAATTTAAGCGCTAGTGACGTTTAAGTTTAGTTCACCAATCAAACGACACAAGAAAGTCACATGACCTCACACATTTTCTATTGGGTTTCCTGAGCATACCGTAATAACACGAGATAAGAAGGCACGACAATCACGGCTGATTGTCGTGCCTTCGTGGCGGCCATTTTGTCGTGGCGGCCATTTTGGGAAGGTCGTCGTTACCATGAAGGCAACGGCACGCTACTCTCGTTTACATTTAGATGAACAAAAACAACAGCTTACATTTATTGTTGTATTTGTCTGGCACTGTCTGCCCAAACGTGGATATTTCAACTCACTTGTAACTTTAGAAAACACCATGCAGTAAATTGCAGGTCTTGTAGTTTTGACTGTGCAGACACACACACAGCAACATCAGAATTTGCACGTTCACCTTTTATTTTGTAATTTTTTTATTGATGTTCATGCTGTGGTTAAAAAAATAAATAAATCAGAAGTTACTATTTACTCAGTACTTGAGTAATTATTTCAGTGTGTACGTTTTACTCTTAAGTAATTTTTTGGAGGGCTACTTTTTACTTGTCACATTATTGTCAAGTAACAGTACTCTTGAGTACAATATTTGGCTGCTCAACCCACCTCTATTGCTACTCTTACGTTTAAGCAAGATTTTTGCTCATCAGATCAGCCAGTGTCGTATTTGTTGCACTGTTCTTGTATTTTCGCGTTGAGGTGCTGCGGGTCGTGGCCCTGGTTGTGGTCGCAGTGGAACCGCGAAGCACGCGCAAGATCGGCCACAAGAGTTGATCCGCTAGTACATCTTGTATTAATCAGGAAACCCAGCTACAATTATCTAATTAGTTTACGGATATTAATGTTACTGGCAGCGTGGGTTCAGCTCCCACTCAGTGACGGTGTGAATGTGAGTGTGAATGGTTGTCTGTCTATCTGTGCCCTGTGACTGACTGGCGACCAGTTCAGGGTGTAGTCCGTCTTTCGCCTGAAGTCAGCTGGGATAGGCTTCTGCGCCCCGCAACCCTAACCAGGATAAGCGGTGTTGAGAATGGATAGATGATGTTAGTTTAATGTATTAAGTGACAGAGCGATGTTAGGGATTATATCACAACACAGAATGAAGTAACTTCAAATTCAGAAATGGCCAATAAAAACAGAAAATCATCAGAATCATCTTTATTTGCCAAGTATGTCCAAGAAACACACAAGGAATTTATCTCCGGTAGTTGAAGCTGCTCGAGTACGACAACAGAAAGTCAATTAACAGAGAACACTTTTGAGACATAGACATTGAGAAAAACAGTCACTGAGCAATAAAGGGTTGCTAGTTATCTGGTAATGCTGGTACAATTTTATTTATTTATTTATTGACAATTTCAAATATACAAATTATTGTACTTAATATTTTCCTGGAGGATGCATTTGGGATTAGCCTTTGAAGTTGGTAATAGTGGAAAAATGAAGTGAAGCAGACAATGATTTTAGTCAATTATTTTCCAGAATGAAAGTGGTTAAAGAGATGGATGATATTCATGTGGCACAGCTTGACGCAGGCAGCAGGTGGAGATGGGCCTGGGTGAAGTTGAAGGCCAGAACAAAAAAGCAAAGAAATGAGGCAAATTTTAATCTTAAATTTGTACATCATGTACTTGAGCGGTGTAAATAAGTTTTTCTGCGTGAAGATTTTTTATTTTTATTTTTTGGCATTCACGCCAAAGAGTTCAATCTTTGTCTCATCAGGCCAGAGAATTTTCTTTCTCATGGTCTGAGAGTTCTTCAGGTGCCTTTTGGCAAACTCCAGGTGGGCTGCCATGTGCCTTTTACTAAGGAGTGGCTTCCCTCTGGCCACTCTACCGTACAGCCCTCATTGGTGGAGTGCTGCAGAGATGGTTGTGCTTCTGGAAGGTTCTCCTCTCTCCACAGAGGACCGCTGGAGCTCTGACAGAGTGACCATCAGGTTCTTGGTCACCTCCCTAAGGCCCTTCTCCCTCGATTGCCATTTAGCCGGGCGCCCAGCTCTCGAAAGAGTCTTGTTGGTTTGGAACTTGTTCCATTTACGAATGATGGAGGCCACTGTGCTTATTGGAACCTTCAAAGCAGCATACATTTTTCTGTACCCTTCTCCAGATTTGTACCTCGAGACAGTCCTGTCTCGGAGGTCTACAGACAATCCCGTTGACTTCATGCTTGGTTTGTGCCCTGACGTGCACTGTCACCCGTGGAATCTTATATGGACAAGTGTATGCCTTTGCAAATCATGTCCAGTCAACTGAATTTACCACAGGTGGACTCCAATTAAACTGTAGGAAGCGCTAAACAGTGGAAACATGATGCACCTGAGCTCAATTTTGAGCTTCGTGGCAAAGGCTGTGAATATGTACATGAAATGTACATGTGATTTCTTATTTGTTTTACTTTTAATAAATTTGCAAAACTTTATAAAAAAAAAATATATATATATATATTTCACATCATAATTAATGGGGTGTTGTGTAGAATTTTGAAGGGGGAAAATGAATTTATTCCATTTTGGAATCAGGCTGTAACATAAAATGTGAAAACAGTGAAGCGCTGTGAATACTTTCTGGACGCACTGTAGGTAAGATATTTATTGTTCAACATTACAATTTCAATGTTCTTTAGAATTGAAAGTTATTTTTTCTTAAATTATATCAGTGGCATAAAAAAAAACATCAACAATATACTATCGTTTATTGTGATAGTTTTTGGGAACATATATCATCCTAAAAAATTGCTATCGTGGCAGGCGGAAACAGAATATATTGAGAGAGCAATGGATAACACGAAAATATTGTACAAATTGTAGAAATTCAAATCTACAATATAGCGGAACCACTAAGCAACAACTGTCATATAGGGTGGATTACTGTATCTGTACTTCATGACGATAAGTTGCAGGGACTCATTGTTTCCAGACATGTGCATCCTGGGATTCACATAGTGTAAAATTATCTATGAATATGAATGCATATTATGTTAAAACATGTTGAAAGAACAGATTGATTTTTATATTATTATTTCAACTTCTTGTCTGGACTGTTACTCAATGCTCCAGTGCGTTTAAATACTGGTAGACTTTATACAAATGACTGTTTTGCATAATTTATTTTCCACTGAAAAGCTGTCCAAATTTATTTTCCACTATAAGCTGTCCAAACAAATTAGGTAGGTTTATAAATAAATTTAAAAAAAAATATATATATATATATATATATATCGCAATTTAATTTTTCTCCAATATCGTGCAGCCTTACTAAGAGGTCATTCAACTGATAAACCGCTGTTATTCATTGTCTTATCCCTCTGTCAGTTCATAGACACTTTACTTGGTACACTGGTGAAGGAGCTGCAGAACAAGTACACTCCTGGCCGAAGAGAGGAGGCAGTCAACGTCACGAGGAGATTTCTACGCTCTGTATCCAGAGTATTTGTAATCCTCAGTGTGGAGATGGCCTCATCCAAGAAGAAAAAGTAAGACTTCACATACAAGTGAAGGGGGAAAAAAACCACAAGGTTTTTTACCTTATTATATAGGTAGTTTTAGTTAAGCTTGTTAATGAATTGTCAGTCTGATTTTTCCGAGTCCCAATTCTTTCTTCCTTACAGCAACTTCATCCCCCAACCCATAGGCAAATGCCGTCGTGTTTTCCAAGCTCTTTTACCCTACGCTGTAGAGGAGCTCTGTAATGTGGCAGAGTCGCTAATCGTTCCTGTGCGAATGGGCATCGCAAGACCTACAGCTCCATTTACTTTGGCTAGTACAAGTATTGATGCCGTCCAGGGCAGTGAGGAGCTCTTCTCTGTTGAACCACTTCCTCCAAGACCTTCACCCGATCAATCTAGCAAGTGTGTTGATTTTTATTTTATTTTTTCCACCAATGTTTCCTCTTTTTATCTGTGACCTACAAATTATGATAATACCACAAAATTATCTTATTTTATTTTATTTTCCATTTTTTTCAGCTCCAATCAGACTACTGCTTCCTATATCATTAGGAATCCCCAACCCCGGCACAGCAACCAGTCTCAGCCTGTCAGAAGCAGAGATGAGGAACAGGATGACATTGTTTCAGCAGATGTGGAAGAGGTGGGAGTTTTTAAACATGGCCACAGTTAACAGAGCATGCAATTATTTTTCACTCCTCATTCAGTCCTCAGGACTCAGAACGGTTTGAATGTTTTACTTTGAATGATAGTCTCTGGAGAGTTGTTTCTTCCCTCCGTGTTGGATTTACAATGTTCCCAATGATTTTACGAGTGTTCCTTTTCCTAAAAAGTTAATGCAATTAATAGTGAATTATATTTTTTTAATCACCAATTATATTAGCAATCCATAATTATGGGGATTTTATTGAATATAAACACAATGATGACAGCAGTATCCCCCCCACCCCCAAAATGAACTCAAAATGCAATGTTCCAAATTAATTTGCTCAACAGTTTAAAACAAATAGGTTGTGAAGGACTGAACAAAACCACTTATTCCTTTAATTGTCTAAAGATTATATAAAACCAAAAATGTTTTCTTTCATTTTGCAAGCCATTGGACTACTCCATGCTTTTAAGAAAAATTCAACCAGTGCGACTTTGGAATAATAACCTGCATACTGGACAGTGCAGGGGAATTCTCCTATATTCCTGCTGTTGCTTGTAAGGGAATCAGATCAAATTAATTATTTTCATTATATATAAAGATTGTCCTTATATACTTTTATTGCTTTGCAATAAACCAAAGGGAAGCAGCAATTTATTGTTGTTTATATTATTTTTTTTTACTGGTTAGACTAGTTTTTTCCTCAAAGATTTGTTTAATTTGTGTTAGAATTATGAGTGTCCTTGGAAAAAATGTCTCCACTGTAAGGAGTCCATGGACTCCAAAAGTTTCAGAGTCCCTGTTTTAAACAGTGAAATACTAATGGCTAAAAATTAAGCACTGTGAGGTTTCCACAAGGAAAAGCTTTGAGAAATAGTGTTAACAATTCAGAGCGCTAATATACAAGTGACAAACCTGATCGAAACGAGACTTGGGGGTGGGGGGAGCGTCCAGTCATTGACATCGTCGCTCATTCTCCTCTTTTGTGGCTAGGTGGCAGCCATGTTGGCAGGGGCGGAGTTCCAATCAGGAGATCATTCATGGACATTGAAATTAAATTGTAACTTGCTCATTTCGCAACTTATTTTCATGTTTAATTTTTTGTCAACACAAAGCATGTGTATCAATACAAAACATTTGAAGACAAAAGCCTGTTTTTTAACTGTGAAAGGTTATTCCCTGTTGTCCCAATACCCTTTTTGTGATTGTACAGCGTTGTGTGCAGCCATATGCAGCTTAATGTGCACACATCCTGGTTTTCTGTTTGCCATTCATACACATGGAATGCGTTTACGACTTTGACCCTACTAGCTTAGCGTTGCCATAGGGGTATGTCGTATCTACCTATTTTCATGTCTTCTTAAATGTTTTTAAACGCTGCCTTTTTTTAAATTTTAGTTTTTTAAACAATATTATATATGAGCAGCGTAGTTACAGTCCTAATAACTCTTATTAGACACTTAAACGATGACACACATACCTTCATATGGCTCCGGCAGTGACCTAAACCGGAAAGAATTGTTTGGCTTTGTTTTGCCGAAAGTGAAAGTATCACGTTATATAACGTGGAATTTATCACGGAACTTGAAATTTATCATGTTATAATGTGACACCCAGTATCACGTTAAAAGGTGAAATTGATCATGTTTTAATGTGAAATTTGTTTTAAAACGTGAATCGTATCAGGTGAAACATGGTACTGAAATTCTTTTTTTTTTCTGGTGTGGCAGCAATACGCTTCCGTAGATACCTGTCAAATACTTGAAAAACAATTATGCAAAAACCTGCCCAGAACAACAAATACTAAAATGTTAATTCAAATTTATTTAAATCATGCAATATATGCGTAATAATTTGGAGCACAATGTTATGCTGTGCTCATCTCTCAGGTTGAAGTTGTTGAGGGAGTAGCAGGTGAGGAAGACCATCATGATGATCAAGAAGAACAGGGAGAAGAAAATGCTGAGGCAGAAGGGCAACATGATGAGCATGATGAAGATGGTGCGACACTGAGGTTTTTTTTTTTTTTGACACTTGAAGCTAAAACCCTGCCCCAAACAGAGCTAAAGTATTTCCTCATCTGTGGTTATCGTTCTTAGGGAGTGACATGGAGCTTGATCTTCTCGCAGCGGCTGAAACTGAGAGCGACAGTGAAAGTAACCACAGCAATCAGGATAATGCTAGTGGCCGTAGGAGTGTTGTCACAGCAGCCACAGCTGGCTCTGAAGCAGGTTGGGTTGTATTTACCTTAACTAAACCGAAATAGCCATTCTTCTTTCAACACTTTCCAGCATTTTTCTTTGTTTTTTTTTAAATAACTGGTCATACATCTTTCAAGACTCTAACTCTGTGCTAATTATAAATGTGTCCTGCTGCACTGCACTGTATTTTCTCCTTTTACTGCAGACCAATTTTGTCCTCACAAAGTCACTGGCTCTTTTCAGCATTTAGGGTTGTTAGATGTTCTGGAGACCTCATGAAACAGCGCACAAATGACCCCTGACTCAATATACCCAATGTATTTCAATTACAAGCAGTAGGGTGTCTTTGCATTTTCTCCTTTTTGGTATGAGCTCCTCTTCAGTTAGGGTTGGGCATTGTTTGAATTTGATCGATTCCAATCCCGATTCCGGTTCCAAACGTTTCTCGATTCTTTTAGTGGGTCTGGGTCAAAAAAGTTTGCATGGTTTAAGAAAGGGTGTCCAAATTATGAACATCCATTTTCTTAGCTGCCCGCAACATAGACTAAAATGAACATTTGACAC
Organism: Phycodurus eques; assembly: GCF_024500275.1. NCBI lineage: Eukaryota > Metazoa > Chordata > Actinopteri > Syngnathiformes > Syngnathidae > Phycodurus > Phycodurus eques. Next base: position 5,980,849 of record NC_084528.1, on the reverse strand, counting down.
GGGGTTCTTTATAACTAGTATCCATCTCAAACCTATGAACTAAAAGGCAAAGTGTTTGGAACTAACCCAATTGACTTAATCTTTATTAATTAATGTTTCAGCTAAAAGACAACTAGAGCATTGTTAAAATCATTATTTGGGACTGTTTTATCGCGTCAAATGGTTTATATTTGCAAGTTTTAACTTGACTTCCTGTTTTAAGCTTTTAGCCTTCTATTTTGAAGGGTACGCACCGGAACTCAGCATTTTGGCACAAAAAGTAACTTCACACGGCACCGGTGATTTATTTATTTTTATTTATTTATTTTTTAATGGGTGGAACCAAATGTTATAAAACGTTGATTCCTTTTCTTACCCATCGATGAGGCGCAACGTTTGTGATACTGTGAGGCGTTTATGTGAATTTTGTTCCCAATTGTGATGTAAAGTTGTTACGGTGGAGTTTTAGCTTAATGTTAAACTTTTTTTTCAGTCATCGGCTCTTAACGTTGGTTTAAAGACTAAAATAAACGCTAAAAACCATCAGTGCAAAAGTGCAACCAACCGTTTACTTTGTTAGCCGTCTCAGTGTTGGCATATACGTTTTTTATTGTTTCACTCACCTAATTGAGCGTTGTAAGTTCCGTGCGATGTAGGCTGGGACTCGGAGGGGGTGGGAGCCTGTCAGACGCTACACATCCTGAAGGCCTCCTTTGCACAATATAATCTAATTCCAAGTGTTGCACTGAGGCGATTGGTCATTCATTTTAACAAAGTTAAGACACACTTTTGTTCGCCACCGCCGGCGTTCTTCTTCGTTGGGTTTCGCCACTTCTTCAGGGTCGGCGGACTAGGCAGCGTAACTGGGAACCAAAATTTTCAATTTTGAACGATTCCAGGAGAACCGGAACGTTAGTCCACCGGTTCCAATCAGTTCTCGATTTTTGATGCCCAACCTTCAGTGCATACACAGATGACAGGACAAGAGTGAATTTTTAAAATGCACGCAGGCGTTTACTATTTTTAATGTTGGTCGTTTGTTTTACTAATACTGCTTATCACCTAAATGACTCTATTACAATGATTCCCAGGTCAGAAAATTAGAAACTCAAATTCCAATGAAGTTGGGATGTTGAGTAGAATGTAAATAAAAACAGAATACAATGATTTGCTAATCCTTTTCAACCTATATTCAATTGAATTATGTGATCAGGACATCACTACATTATATAACGTCCCGATTTCATTGGAATCGGGGTTTATATTTATTAACTACAAATGTAACTTTGTACATACTATCTATGCCAGCCACATATAGTGAGTGGCAGAACAATTAAATGCTCTACATTAGATGACAGAAGGTAAAATAAACCTATGTATCCACCGATTGCCAATACACACACGTCACACCAATACTATATGACCATGATAACTAAAGTCATAATGGTATACTGTTGAAAAATTACTGAAATACAAATATCAAGTACCAGCGGTCAGGAATTGCCGTCAAGCTGAAGGAGTCCTATCGGGCCTTTTTGCCCTGTGGGACTCCTGAGGCAGCTGATGGCTACCAACTGGCCAAGCGGAAAGCAGCTTTGGTGGTCGCTGAGGCAAAAACCCGGCCGTGGGAGGAGTTTGGGGAGGCCACGGAGAATGACTTCTGGACGCTTTCGACAAAATCCTGGTCCAGCATCTGGCATCTCAGGAGAAGGAAGCAGTGCACCATCAACACTGTATTGTGGGGATGGGGCGCTGCTGACCTTGACTCGGGACGTTGTGAGTTAGTGGGGAGAATACCTCGAAGAGCTTTTCAATTCCACCGACACGCCTTCCCATGAGGAAGCACAGTCTGGGATCTCTTGAGGCGGGCTCTCCTATCTGTGTGGTTGAGGTCACCAAGGTGGTTAAAAAGCTCCTTGGTGGCAAGGCCCTGGGGGTGGATGAGATTTGCCCGGAGTTCCTGAAGGCTCTCTATGTTGTGGGGCTGTCCTAGTTGACAAGCCTCTGCCAACGTGGACATCGGGGACACTGCCTCTGGGTTGGGGTGGTGGTTCCCCTTTTTAAGAAGGGGAACCGGAGGGTGTGTTCCAAATAACAGGGGGTTCACACTCCTCAGCCTCCCTGATAAGGTCTATTCACGGGTGCTGTAGAGGAGGGTACTTCTGGAAGTCGAATCTCAGATTCAGGAGGAGCAGGGTCATTTTCATCCTGGCCGTGGAACAGTGGACCAGCTCTAAACCCTTGGCAGGCCAACCCTTGCTATATTTAACTTTTAGCTGAAACATTAATTAATGAATATTAAGTCAATTGGGTTAGTTCCACACACATTGCCTTTTAGTTGATACTTTATAAAGAACCTCGAGTCAAATGTTCATTTTAGTCTATGCTGCGGGCTGCTAAGAAAATGAAAAAATTCGGAATCAAGAATTGTTTGGAACCGGAATCGAAATAAGGAACTGGAATCGCTGAAATTCAAACGATGCCCAACCCTAAACTCCGCCAAGGCTGCCCTTTGTCACCGATTCTATTCAGAACTTTTATGGACAGAATTTCTCGTTGCAAAGGGGGTCTGGTTTCGTGGCCCCAGTATTGCATCTCTGCCTTTTGCAGATGATGTGGTTCTATTGGCTTCATCAAGCTCTGATCTCCAACTCTCACTGGAGAGGTTCGCAGCAGAGTGTGAAGTGGTTGGGAGGAAAATCTGCACCCCCAATTCTGAGACCATTGTCCTCAGTCGGAAAAGGATGGAGTGCCCTCTCCAGGTCGGGGATGAGTGGAGGAGTTCAAGTATCTGTGTTGCGTCTCCAGTGATGGGGACTTTGTATTGGTCTGTTGTGACGAAGGAGCTAAGCCAAAAGGCGACACTCTCAATTTTCCGGTCGATCTACTTTCCTACCCTCACCTATGGTCAAGAGTTGTGGTTCGTGACCGAAAGAACAAGATTCCAGACACAAGCAGACGAAATCAGTTTCTGCCGCAGGGTGTCCAGGCTCTCCCTTAGAGAGAGGGTGAGAAGCTCGGTCTGGTAGGGGCTGAGAGTAGAGCCGCTGCTCATTCACATTGAGAGGAGCCAGATGAGGTGGCTCGGTTATCTGATTCGATGCCTCCTGGACCCCTCCCTGGTGAGGTGTTCCGGGCTCTTCCCACTGGGAGGAGACCCCGGGACGACTCAGGACACGCTGGAGAGACTATGTCTCCCAACTAACCTGGGAACGCCTCGAGTTGCCCCCGGAAGAGCTGGATGAAGTGGCTGGGGAGAGCGAAGTCTGGGCTTCCGTGCTAAAGCCACTGCCCCCACGACCCAACGTCAGAAAAGCAGCAGGAAATGGATGGATGGATGGACAGATATTAAATGTAGATGAATACTCATGCCATTAACTTCCTGTCTGTATTTTCTTTCTTTTTATTAAAGGTGCCAGCAGTGTCCCTGCCTTCTTTTCAGAGGACGACTCCCAGTCCAATGACTCCAGTGACTCAGACAGCAGCAGCAGTCAGAGCGATGATGTTGACCAAGAGACGTTTCTGTTTGACGAGCCCCTGGAGAGGACAACTAATGCTTCCCATGCCAACAGTGCAGCTCAGGCTCCTCGATCCATGCAGTGGGCTGTTAGAAACACCCCCAGCCAAAGGGCTACTGGAAGTGCCCCCCCCAACTCCTCAACATCAGCTGGTAAGTGGATGTAGTTTTTGGCCTTTTTGCATGAATACATTCTTAAGTGACTGTAGTTAAGTGTGAGTAACAGACACATAATGTATCTTAATATGGGCACCTCTTATTACAGCGAGCTCCACCGGACTCATATATATCGACCCAACCAACCTGCGTCGCTCAAGTGCAATCAGCTCCAGTGCGGCTGCAGCGGCAGCCGCTTTGGAGGCCAGCAACTCCAGCAGCTATCTGACATCTGCCAGTAGCCTAGCCCGGGCCTACAGCATTGTCATTAGACAAATCTCTGATCTCATGAGTTTGATTCCCAAGTACAACCACCTTGTCTACTCGCAATACCCTGCCTCTGTGAAGCTCACCTATCAGGATGCGGTCAACCTGCAGGTGAGCTATAGCAATCCCACCAATTCTGGAAATATTTATGTACACTCTCCCCCAAAAGTATTGGTATATAATAAGGCCAATTCCTTTCTGATGTAGACGAACATTTGGATTTGACGTCAAAAGATGAAAATGAGAAGAGATTAACATTTAAGTTTTTACATACATTAGCACAAGAAAATAAGGAAATGTATCTTTGATAGATGCTTTCTTTTTCTAACAATATTTCTTGGTTATAAATCTTATGCTGTCAGAAAGCCAGTTTATTTCCGTTTTAAATGGTACCACCCTTGTAAGGAACATGCATTTGTGGGATGACCCTCATGAAAAATTTGCCAAATATTCTCGGCCAATGACAAACAACTTATTGTGCTGTTGCCATTGACTCTTGTTTTGAGTTTATGATACCTGAGAAATGTTATATTCAGCGATGAGTCTAGATTTGGATGGAAAGGTCAAAGTATGGAAAAGACAGAGAACACAATGCTGATTGCTGCAGTGATAGAGTAACATTTAGTCGAGGCACTGTAACCATGTGAGGCGGCATCACCCTCACTGGAATTATGAGTCTTGTCATCATTGGAGGCAATTTCAATGCAGAGAGCTGTCCAAATGAGAGTCTGCAACCAGTGGCAATCCCATATCTCCACAGTCTGGGATCCAACCCTATTCCCCAAGATGATGCAACGAAGTTTATCAGAGACTACCGTTACAATTTGGGAGTGGAGAGGATGGAATGTCTTGACCTAAACCTCACTGAACGCTTTTGGGATCAGCTTGGCCTTGCTGTTCGCGTCACAACCACATTGGCTGACTTGTGACACATGGTGGTTGTAGAATGGGATTCCATCCAACACCAGTGTGTAACCAGCATTAGGGATGTCCGTATGCAACATTTTCACTTCCGATCTGATACCGATATTGCAGCCTTGAGTTTTGGCTAATACCGATATTGGTCCGATCAGATTTCAGCAATAATTCACTTATTTCGTAGTATGGAATGTTAGAAAAGAATTGATGAAGTGATATTACTCAAACGGAGAACAATAATCAGCAACAGTAGGTATAAGGAAAAACTGACCCATTTATTACTAACCAATGGGTTACATAAAGTAACTGCTGTGCCCGTCTTCACCTGCAGGCAGTGTGGTGCATGCAATGGGATACACATTTGCAGTAACAAAGAAAGTAGAAGTAGTCATGATCGACTATTATAACTAGTTTTTCACAGTTTGAAGAATATATGCCAGTGAGTATTGTTATATTGCCTGTTTGTATGTTTATACAGCGTTTGTGTACCAATATTCATTATTTTGAGCGATATGTGTCGCATGTTCAATGCTAATTTCTCTTAGCTTGTCAGTGGTGTTTTTCATTCATTGTATGTTAGTGTTGAGCTAACAATTTTTCTGAACAAAAAAGAAGAAACGAAGTTTGATGTATTTGAACATTCAATAGGTGTAATTCTTTTGTTTTACAGTGAACTGGAGTGTCAATATACGAATTCAAGCAAGCAATATTCACTCTTACTCCTTGCTACTATATTATCACCGTAGCAATCTGTTGTGAATGTGGGCTCTGCTGGGTAGAAGTGCTGGAGAAGAGCGTAGAATGGACTGCTTGTATAATTAAGAGTGGTAAAATCTGAGATTTTAGATCTAGTCCGATCCTTGTTTTTTTTTTCTGCTGCCACCAGACCAATTTCTGATCTCAAAGACCGGATTGGGACAGCCCCTAACCAGAATGAGGAAAAGGTGCAGGCTGTTGTGGCTGTGTCTGGTTCTTCCACACGCTACTGAGGCTTCTGATATCAAGTGAATGAATGTTTCAATTGTTAATGTCTTGCTTCTTCGAAAATCAATCATCCAATCCATCAAACGAGTAAACGGCTGCAGCAAAATCACCCAGCAGGAGAAGATATGGCAAATTTTTCATCGCTGCAACCCACATACTCCGCTCTGCTGTCACAAATGTGACATCAGCAACAATCTTCTGATGGCAGCAGTGTAAAGCATGAACAAAAGTACTGAAGCTATACCAGAAGTTGCAAACCAAGAGTAATGGAAAGGCCAGGCTGTTATTTACATATCCAGCCTGGCTGTTTGAAACAGGTTGCCACAGATGAGTGAACAAGTGACAAGTTAAAGATGTCTGTAAACACGTCTGACAGCTCTGAAGAGCAGACCTTCAGTCTGGGTCGGGGATGTTATCAGGGCCTGCTGCCTCGACAGATCTTTGCACACTTCGGGTGATGACACAGTAAGAGCGGGGGGCTTTGTGCTGCCTCTGTTGGTACAATCTCTGCATCGGTCAGTGTTGAGTGCGTCAAAGTCTGCGTAGAACTCGTTCAGTTCATCTGGCAGTGTGCCGTTGTTGCTGTTGGTCGTGATGATGTTGCTCCTCTGTCGGAGGTCTATGATGTGATGGAGGCCTTGCCATGTGTGTCTGGAGTCAGCTGTGTTGTAGTGTCCCTCCAGCTTCAGCCTGTAGTGCCTCTTGGCTTCATCACTGACTCTGAATGTTTTCGTTTTCTATATTTGAGTGTATTTTTTTTCTGCTCTATATTAAACAAGATAAATGTTCTCCATGTGTTGAATCAGAACTATGTTGAGGAAAAGTTGATTCCTACCTGGAATTGGATGGTGTCCATCATGGATTCCACTGAGGCACAGTTGAGATATGGCTCATCTTTGTCATCTGCTGGAGACCCGGGTCACCCCAGTCACCCCCTGCATGCCTCTCAGCATTCAGCTCGGCGGGAACGCATGACTGCTCGGGAGGAGGCCAACCTCCGCACCCTAGAAGGCCGCAGGTAAAAATAAATAAGTAGAAATCTCTCACTAGTAGTTAGCCTTAATATTCTTTTGCACAATTGGTTGTGATTTAGTAAGGATGATCTCACTCATTTTGTTTCAGGAGAGCGGCCACTCTGCTGACAGCTCGCCAGGGCATGTCTGCACGCGGTGACTTCCTGAACTATGCCTTGTCACTCATGCGCTCCCACAATGATGAGCACTCAGATGTGCTTCCTGTGCTGGATGTCTGCTCGCTGAAACACGTGGCATATGTTTTCCAGGCACTTATCTACTGGATTAAGGCCATGAACCAGCAGACCACTCTAGAGGCCCCACAGATTGACAGAAAAAGGTAACTGGGAATATCATGAGTCACCTAGTTTGATTTTGAATCTAGGCCGATATTAAGAAGGGTCCGAAATTGCCAGCATTTGAGTTTAGTTGTAACATGCAAAATTGTTTGTTACCAGGGGGCACCAACCTTTTGGAAACTGAGAGCTACTTCTTCAGCACCAGTTTGATATACACTTCTGAAATAACAAACTTGCTCAAATTATCTTTAATAATGATATTCATTTATGTGATCATGTTATTGATTTCCCAGAATAATTAGGAAACTGATCAATATCAGTATGCAACACTTTATTTCTATGAATCTCTGCCACTGCCATTTTCACATGATCACTTCTACAACAGTCCTAGATAATCACAATGGCCCTTCACTAATGAACTATTTTTAGAAAAGGCCCGCTGGCTACTTATGTAGTCCTTGGGGGCTACCCGGTGTCTGCGGGCACCATGTTGGTGACCCCGGAGATCTGTCTTATGCTGTTTCATAAGGTCTTGTTACCTAACTATAACATGTTTGCTGTCCATATTCATGTCTTTCTGTAGGAATCGAGAGATTTTGGAATTGGGTTTGGACAATGAGGACTCTGAACATGAAAATGATGAGGACACCAATCAAAGTAAAGCAAAAATAATTTTCAAAACCCTGGGATATTTTCATTGCCTAACAATGGCTTTGTCTTACTCCAGGTTCAAATTTACAGGACAAAGATGAAGATGCTGCTCCTGCTGAAACGGGTCAGAATCATCCTTTCTTCCGTCGCTCGGATTCCATGACCTTCTTGGGATGTATCCCACCGAACCCGTTTGACGTTCCCTTGGCTGAGGCCATTCCATTGGCAGACCAACCTCACCTCTTGCAGGCAAGAATTGTTGCTTAGTAAATCTGCATGGGCTTAGCCCTAGAAGCAGTAAAGTCAGAAATGAAAGCTCAGTAGCCCACCTCCATTCAGAATGTTTTTTCCCCCCTTTAGGTAAACATTTTAAATATAAAATAATACAATTATATTAAATGTACCTTTTATGAAAGAAACACTGTTTCAAGTAGTTTTGTTTTTGTTTTTTTTAACTTATCTGGTTTGCAAGGATCCTTTGTCATGTTTTAAGTCACTGTTTTACCTTAATCACTAACCCTTCACCATATACAATCCCCTCCAAAAGTATTGGAATGACAAGCGTTATTTTTGTTGTATACTGAAGACATTTGAGTTTCAGATGAAAAGATGAATCTGAGACAAAACTTCAGAATTCCAGCTTTCATTTCATGGTATTTACATCTAGATGTCAAACAACTCAGGACAGAGCACCTTTTGTTTGAACCTACCCACTTTTCAATTTAGCAGAAGTATTAGAACGTAACTGATGGGTGTTTCTAATTGCTCAGGTGTTGCCTTTTAGATTGATTGCTTAAACATGACACAGTGCTTGTTTGGCTTTGGGTTTCACCAGTGAAAACAGCATTTGCTGTTTGGCAAATATGAAGACCAGAGAGCAGTCTATTGGAGAAAAGCAAACCATTTTGAAGCTGAGAGAAGAGGGAAAATCGATCAGAGCTATTGCACAAACATTGGGCAGAGCCAATACAACAATTTGGAATGTCCTGAAAAATAAACTACTTGTGTACTGAGCAACAGACATCGAACAGGTTGGCCAAGGCTATCAAAAGCAGTTGATGACAAAAACATTGTGAGAGCTGTAAAGAAACACCCAAAGACAACAGTCATTGACATCACTGCCAACTTCCACAGGGCAGGGGTGAAGGTATCACAATCCACTGTTCGAAGACTTTGAGAGAAGAAAGATGCATGCCATACCACAAGATGCAAACCACTCATCAGCAAAAAGAATCGGAAGGCCAGATTGGATTTTGTAAATAAGGAGATGAGCCACAGAAGTTTTTGAACAATGTTTTCTGGACTGATGAGACCAAGATTAACCTCTACCAAAGTGATGGAAAGGCCAAAGTATGGAGAAAGAAAGGCTCAGTTTATTATCCAAAACACACAAACTCATCTGTGAAGCATGGTGGAGATAATGTCACGGCTTGGGCTTGCATGGCTGCTTCTCGAACGGGCTCGCTAGTCTTTATTGAAGATGTAACTCATGATGGTAGCAGCAGAATGAATTCTGACATCTACAAAACCATTTTGTCTGGCAATTTACACACAAATGAATCCAAACTAATCAGGAAAAGCTTCATCATGCAAAAAGACCCAAAACACACTGCCAGCCCAACAAAGGACTTCATCGGGGGGGAAAGTGGAAGGTCTAAGACTGACCAAGTCAATCACCGGACCTTAACTCAATAGAGCATGTATTTCAGCAGAAGACTGAAGGGAGAAACCACCAGAAACAAACAAGAACTGAAAGAGGCTGCAGTAAAGGCCTGGAAAATAATTTCAAATGAAAAATGCAACGGTCTGGTGAAGTCAATGGGTCGCAGGTTCGATGCAGTTATTGCAAGTGAAGGTTATGCCACCAAATATTAAATGTTATTCACTTTAAGTTAATGTCTGTTCCAATACTTTTGCTCACTTGAAAAGTGGGTGGCTTCAAACAAAAGGTGCTCTGTCCTGAGTTGTTTAACACATCTAGATTTAAATACCATGAAATAAAACCTGGAATTTTGAACTTTGTCTCATGCATCTTTTGATCTGAAACCACAATGTCTTCAGAATCAGAATCATCTTTATTTGCCAAGTATGTCCAAAACACACAAGGAAACAAAAACAAAGGAATTGAGCTTGCCGTTACAATACTTTTGGAGGGGACTGTCATACTGTTGGTGTATCAGTGAATAAAAGAGTCTCAGGTGAGAGAAGTACCATGTCTGGTGTATTCATTTGTAGCAAGATGAGGCTTATTTATCTACTACCCTTTTCAGCCTAATGCAAGGAAGGAGGATCTGTTTGGGCGACCCTCTCAAGGCTTGTACTCCTCTTCCATGGCAACCAAAGGCCTGGCTGAGGCAACCGTGGACAGAAACTGCCTGGAGGTAAACTTGGGCTCCTCTCTACCCTCCCCTTCTCAGGTATACCACCCCTCTTCACATGAAAAACAGGTGGGCAGCTGTGTTCTAATATCTAAATAATATATTTTTCATTGCCCTACTTTTATATACAGAATTCTGTAAAAACTATTAGGATTGCTTATTTCCACTGCTCAAGCAAAGCATTTGAAATAATGGCAAGAAAAGCAACATACAGTTACGTCTATTTTGTATGTTATGTTGCTTTGTCATTCAAACTGATATTGGAACACAGCTTATGCTTGCTTACTTTGTTCCATTTTCACATTTCCATACTTTCACCACCACACTGTCATCACACGACATAAGTCTACATTGAATTCAACTCACCTTCAGATCCTGCCCACTAAGATGTCTTACTCAGCCAACCTAAAGAATGTGATGAGTATGGAGACTGCCCAGCGGGCTTCTGAGAACCAGTCACTAGCAGACCAGGAGCTGGAATCCTCAAAAGCTGGCCCTTCACCCCATGACCTTGCTGCTCAGTTGAAGAGCAGCCTGCTCGCTGAGATTGGCCTTACTGAAAGTGATGGACCTCCTCTTCCATCATTCAGGTAGCATTCGCCATTTTTTCATGCTGATTTAATACATTAGATGCAAAATACTCAAACTATAAAACTTGTACTTGCACCTATGACATGCTACTGTTTAAAATAGTCTGTGAAATGCTAACACTTTGAGCATAACTTTAGCTATTCAACTTGGTATCGTTTAATGTAGTGATAATATGGTAACAGACTATACATTGATACTCCCTGGTGCCTCACTGTGTGCAGACCTCATTGTAGCTTCATGGGAATGATGATTTCACATGACATGCTGCTTGGACGCTGGCGTCTGTCACTCGAACTCTTTGGTCGTGTCTTCATGGAGGATGTTGGGGCTGAGCCTGGATCGGTACATATCTCCTTTTTTAACTAAAAATTATACAGTTCATTTCATTTTAACTTTTGGAACCCTTGGTGATGCCTCAAAATTTTTAACAAAATTTACATTTAAGGCTTAATCATGATTTATTAATTTTTTTATTTGTTTATTTTTCTAGATTCTCACTGAGCTTGGTGGCTTTGAGGTAAAGGAGTCCAAGTTCCGCAGAGAAATGGAGAAGCTAAGGAACCTGCAATCCCGGGACTTGGCCTTGGAAGTTGATCGGGATAGAGACCAGCTAATACAACAGACTATGCGTCAGCTAAACACTCACTTTGGCAGGAGGTGCACAACCACACCAATGGCTGTACACCGGGTAAAGGTCACCTTCAAAGATGAGCCGGGCGAAGGTAGTGGTGTGGCCCGCAGCTTCTACACAGCAATTGCGCTGGCACTCCTCTCCAACGACAAGCTGCCCAATTTGGACTGTGTCCAAAGTGTCAGCAAGGGCATGCAGGCCAGCAGTACGTGTCATCACGATTACAATTCAAGTATGAAATTACAAAAAAACTACACTGTATTTTGCAACTTGAGTTCATTCTTGCATACTGAGCAGTTAATTTGAGATTTAAAATGAACTTTAAAGTAAACTGTTTTTCTTGTTTGTTTAGATCTAATGCAGCGTTTGAGAAACCGAGATCGGGAAAGGGAGAGGAGAAGTGGAGGTCTCCGAGCCGGCTCCAGGAGAGACCGGGACAGGTGAACTCTAACTTCACATGCCTCTTTAAGAACAAGCCACCATTCTGTCATTTAAAGACATGTTGCATATCTTTTTGTTACAGAGACTCTAGGAGACAATTATCCATAGACACCAGGCCATTCAGGCCGTCATCAGAGGGCAACCCCAATGATGAGCCTGACCCCCTGCCTGCCCACAGACAAGCTTTGGGGGAAAGACTTTACCCACGTGTTCATACAATGCAACCGGTCAGTAATGAGTAACCTCATCCATTAACAGTTAACACTACACCCCGCCACACACGATCACGGTACAGGGATAATGTTTGCCAGTCGGGGAAATGGTAACCATAGTAATAGGGTGGGTGGTGGGTATTCACATTTCTTCTGGCTTGACTCCTGGGGCCTGCCCCCACCCCTATTGCCCTTGTCCACTCTGTCCCTCTGCCTGTCCAGCTGCATTTTCAATCAACATCAGAATCATTTAAAACATTTTAAATAAGCAGAGGGAGTATTTCAAACTCTTGTTGCATAGTAAAACAGTTCCAGGACAAAAGGAAAACAGATCCACCATTCTACAAGGCCATGCAGCTGAGCAGGGCAGGTTAAAAAAAACAGATTAGATCGAATTAGTTGGATTTGTTTGAATACATAAAGAACATTTTTTTACAATTACACTATAAAATTATCGAGAATGTTCTTCCAAAATCTGACATAAATAGTATAGTCTTCTTTAGAAGAACTGTATAAAGCATATGTTAAATTTATTCAGTGCATATGGCCAATGCAGGCATCTCTTTTGATGATAAAGGAGAAACAAAAATTTTTTTTGTGCAATTATTTTTTCCTTCACATTTTATATTTTAAAATAGTAAAAACAACAGCTCCCATAATTGCAGTAGAAACGTAACAAGTGGCCGCTATTTTAATTTTCTTTAAAAAAACAAAAAAAAACAGGGAATGAACACTTCCAACATGACTAAAATCTTCCATAAATAAATGTAGGTCAAAACAATTGACTAAAGTACACAACCTATTCTACTTCCCACTCTGCTATTCTCACGAATAATGTTCCCTTTGTGCTATTTAAGTGGCGTTTTTAGGACAAGAGAAGCCGTTTAAACGTCTGTCATCGTGACGCGTCAACTTGGAGAACCCAGCACTGGGTCATGAAACTTCTTAGCCAATTTGGCTAAACAGTATAAAAATCCCAAGCCACACGTGTGTAGTTAGCCAAGAAAAAAGCCTAAAAGTTATAATCAATTAATATGAACAACAAATCTTTAATTTACAATTGAATTGTAAAAAGAAAAACCTTCCATCACAGTAGAATATTATTTTATTTTAACTTCATACCTTGGAAAAATTTAATGTTGTATAATGACACGCTTGACAGGAGCAGTAGCACTGCTGTCAATGTCAGGCAAGTGTAGAGATGAAGTGGAGGGTGACGCAACTGACACTTTTCATCACCAAGATGTGCGTATAAACGCGGTTAAAATGCTAAACTATATTAAATGTTAAATGTTCCTATAAATTAAAGTAAGTGTTGAGATGATTCACCTATTTGATAATCCTCAAGAAGGATCTTAAGGACTTTATATAGAATTTTCTCAAATTCTGACTTTTTTAATTGAAGATAAGCAATATTCTTAATCTTTGGTAGATATTAGTAGGCTAACTTTAGCTGTCCGATTATTGTAAAAGATTTCAAAAGTAGGACAGAGTGGTCTAAATTGTCGAGTTTGCCTTGGGCCCCCAGCTAGCTACGCCCTGGTTTGAGCCAGCGCCACCACCACTCGGCATGACAACCAAAATGGGATTGGCTCTCATGCATTGATGAAGGCAGCTAGCTAGCTGCAAGAACTAATTGCAGGACACATTGACCATCGACACTTAAAACATACGTCGCGGTAATGAATCTGCATGCTTCAATTCAGTGCCAAGCGGCATCGGGTTTTTTCTTCCCCGATGCACTCCTCCCCGCAGCTGGGAAAGCCCGTGAGCCTGACTGCTTAGCGAGCAGCGGCTGGATGGAGGATTGAAGCCTTTTACGAAGCAGAGGAAAATCTAGACCATTAACACAGTTCACACACAGCAGAATGAGCGTGCTCACTTTAACTTTTATCAGGAAGGGCTTTTGAATTTTGACACAGGCAATTTTGATTCACCAGCATGGGGAACGTGGGCAATATTCGCTTCGTCACAGCTGTTTGAATTAGCCATTGGTGAGGTGGCGAACAGGCAGCACGAACCCTGAGAAGCCCTCGTAAATACGGCCCGTATGAGCTTATTGGTGGCGGAGAAGGGCTTCCCTGAGTGGCAGATGAAACAAAAAGGTCAAGGAGCTATGTGGAGAAATAATTAATTTATATTGTTTTACTCTAATTTGCAGGCATTTTATGACAAGATTTTCTACAGGCAATATTGCACAGAACAGTCCCCAAAAGGCAGATTTTTTTAGACATAAAAGACACAATATCTTTGGAGCGCATCTTCCGATTCTCAAAATTATTGGTGCCTTGTACTCAGGTTGAAGTGGCCATTCCATCCAGACTCAGGATTTTGACATTTTTAGAAATCTTGTCGTGTTGCTAATTACACTTGCCCACCATTGGAAATTACGACCACAATTAATAGTTTTCAATCAATATCTCTCTGTATAGTAAGATGGTTTGTAAAGGCACAATTGTTGATACAGCTTTAGTATTGGATCTCATTAGATCTGCTTATGTACTTAATGTAGCGGACAGTCTGTATATTTAACAAGAAAGAAAATCAAAATAATAACCTAAACCATTGCTGACCTTATTTGAACTTGTTTTGTCCTAGAATTTTAATTGCACATATTGTCTACAGGATCATAAAAGGGTTAGGGTCGATTATGACTGCACATTTCTATTTAAAATTGACTTTATGGGAAAAATAAAAAGAAATGAGCCATGCCTTTTTCAAACAACTGGAGGGTGTTTGCGTTGTTTTGCATGCGTTCATCTTGTACTGTATAAAATTCTTCCCAGTCTAAACTAAGACTTGTTTTTTTATCTTCAGGCTTTTGCCAGTAAAATCACAGGCATGTTGCTGGAACTGTCCCCTGCACAACTGCTGCTGCTGCTGGCTAGTGAGGATTCTCTCAGAGCCAGAGTAGAAGAGGCGATGGAGCTGCTTATTGCACATGGAAGGTTAGAATGTTTTCTCCTCTTACACAATGTATTTATGATGAATTTAGCAACCAACTCTCCATTTTTACTGCAGTGGACCATTTTCTTTTTTTTTGTTCAAAATACCTCGATAACTCTTAATAACTGTGATATTCAGGTTCAACTGAATCCCTCTTTACAACAAACACTATCTAATGGGACTAACGAACTCTTGTCTTACCCAGGGAAAATGGCGCTGACAGTATATTGGACCTGGGTCTTTTGGAGGCACCAGAAAAAGCACAAGTAAAATATATTGTTTTCCTTTCTGTTACTGTCACTTAATTTTAATCAGATAACAAAGTGATATGATATTGTGAAACTGAAATGTTTTTTCTGTTGTTTTTGTGCTTTGGACATAAAATTGCCCTTTTCTGTCCATTAATATGTTCTTCTCTTGTTTATTACATAGCAACAGGAGAACCGGAAGCGGCATGGTTCAACACGTAGTGTGGTGGACATGGAGCTAGATGACCCAGACGATGGGGATGACAACGCTCCTCTCTTTTACCAGCCTGGCAAGCGAGGCTTCTACTCCCCTCGGCCCGGAAAGAACACAGAGGCCAGACTCAACTGCTTCCGTAACATCGGCAGGTAATGAACAACATTGACCCTCACATATTCACAGTTTGGCATTTGCAAATTCACCTATTCTCGTTTTTAGCCTACCCCCTTTTATTCGACAGAAAAACACTTATTCGCCTAGTATCAATTTTCTGTGCCCCCAAAATAGATGAAACTTGCCTGCTCGACAAAACACCTGCGGTAGAAAGTGTAAGTTTCCCCTATAGATAGCTTATATAACACACTTGTGTTTGGCATGAGAGAGTGAATTGAAGGAGCGTGCAGAGTGGCCACCATCTTGAACCAAGAGTCCCACGAAGGTCCCACCTTTCCATTCAGTTCATTTCTTTTGAGACTTTTGGCATCAGCTCACTCAAAAAAAAACCTAAAGCACTGAATTTCTAATAATAATACATTTGTTTGATGATCTTAAACATGAAAGTGGGGAAACTATGCAAAACTATGAGTTGAAGGTGGCCAATACTTTTTCACAGCACAGGAAGTCCTCGATTTAAGAACGAGTTCCGTTCCTACGCAGGCAACGTAAGACGAATTTCCGCGTAAGTCTGATTTCACTTTTAAAGTCGAAATTTACGGTGAAATCCTTCTGTTACGGGTATTGTCCTACGTGATTGTGACAGCAAGCTCAGTGTGTCGATGTGTGAGTGAGACGGGACTGCGCAGGCTTCATCCGACGGGATTGTGAAGGAGGAAGGAGTGCGCGCCGGTGCGAGTGTGTACAGTAGCAAGTGTAGTGACGGCGACTGGCAAAGAGTAACGATTAGCAGAGGACCCGTTGACGTTGAATGTGCAGAGGAGCTAACAAAGCCATTAAAGCAGCAAATCGGTGCTTTGTGCCTTTATTGTTGCCGCCACCCAGCTCAGCTGTGCAACGAGAGAAGGGAGTTAACCCCTGCGTCTCCCGACCACGGTCAGGTGACCGTAGCAGGAACGGTTAACACTTCGTAAAAGAAACTAAAATACATTAAAATAAAAAAAAAGATGCTGTATTTACCATTACTGCTGAGAGTGTGAAAAAAGGAGGGCGAAAAAGGCAAAGATACTCCCGCCGCACAAACACATACAAGCATTATGCACTAGCTAAGCAGAAACACTATGGTGCTGGGACAAAATGGCGGACGAGGCACGGGCGTCGTAAAGTCGAAACGTCATAGGTCGAGTGCGTCGTAACTCGAGGGCTTCCTGTATATATATCCATACACACACACACAGAGCGGTTGAAATAAGTATTTTACGCGTCACCATTTTTTCTCAGGAACTATACTTCCAAAGGTGCTATTAACAACCCAAGTAATCCATACATACAAAGAAATTAAGTTGTGTGTAAAAATGTGAAATGACACAGCGAAAAAGTATTGAACACGTGAAGAAAGGGAGATGCAAAATGGCATGGAAAGCCAAGACAACACCTAAAATCTATCAATAATCAAGCAGCAATCCAGCCCCTTGTCAGTGCAAATGAATATCAGCTGATTCAGTCCTAATTGATGGCCTACAAAAAGGTCTCATTGCCAAGGTGTGAGTCAAGACACATCTCAATGGGTAAGAGCAGAGAGCTGTCTCAAGTCCATCGCAAACTACTTGTCGCAAAACATAACGATGGCATTGATTACAGGTACATATCTAAGTTTCTAAACGCTCCAGTGAGCAGTGTTGGGGCCATAATACGTAAGTGCAACGCCAATCATACCACCATAAATTTGCCTCGATCGGGTGGCCATCGCAAGATTTATGACAGAGTGCAAGCAAGAATCAGAAGAGTTGTCCAAGAGCCAAGGGCCACCTGTGGAGAGCTTAAAAAAGACTTGGAATTAACAGGCGCGCGTGCGTTTGTCAATGCAGGCGCTCGGGTATACGAAGCTAAGATTTTCTGACGTTGAACTGGTAGCTGTACAGTTAATGGAGTTAATAGAATTTGTTCCAAAGCCTAATCCTACCGCGATGATGTGGGAATATTTTGAATTCAAGCCAGATGAACGCAGCCACCCCGCTAACACCAACGAACTGGTATGTCAAATGTGTAAGTCGCAGCAAAGACCACACAACTGAAAACCTCAAAGTGACAAAATTCATTTTAAACACAACCCTGCCAACCAATTTCTTCAGCTGGGAACAAAAAACACAGTGGGACATCTCCTGACTCCCGTCAGCTTACAATTATGGAACCCTTTGCCCAACAATGCAAATACAGTCCCCTCCAAAAGTATTGGAACGTCAAGGTCAATTCCTTTTTTTTTGTTGTATTCTGAAGACATTTGGGTTTCGGAACAAAAGATGAATATAAGACAAAAGTTCAGAATTGCAGCTTTTATTTCATGGCATTTATATCTAGATGTGTTAAACAACTCAGGACAGAGCACCTTTCATTTGAAGCCACCTATATATATATATATACATATAGGTGGATACGGAAGGTATTCAGACCCCTTCAATTTTTAACTCTTTGTTATAGTGCAGCCATTTGCTGAAATCATTTGTTCATTTTTTCCTCAATGTACACACAGCACCCCATATTGACAGAAAAAAACTGAATTGTTGAAATTTTAGCAGATTTTTTAAAAAAGAAAAACTGAAATACCACACAGCCATAAGTATTGAGAACCTTTGTTTTTCGCACCTGGATTTGGGGATCCTCTGCCATTCCTCCTTGCAGATCCTCTCCAGTTCAGTCAGGTTGGATGGTGAACATTGGTGGACAGCCATTTTTAGATCTCTCCAGATATGCTCAATTGGGTTTAAGTCAAGGCTCTGGCAGGGCCATTCAAAAACAGTCACGGAGCTATTCTGAAGCCACGCCATTATTTTAGCTGTGTGCTTGTTCTTGTTGGAAGGTGAACCTTCGGCCCAGTCTGAGATCCTGAGCACTCTGGAGAATGTTTTCATCCAGGATATCCCTGTACTTGCCCACATTCATCTTTCCTTTGATTACAACCAGTCGTCCTGTCCCTGCAGCTGAAAAACACCCCCACAGCATGATGCTGCCACCACCATGCTTCACTTTGGGGACTGTATTGGACAGGTGATGAGCAGTGCCTGGTTTTCTCCACACATCCGCTTAGAATTAAGGCCAAAAAGTTCGATTTTGGTCTCATCAGACCAGAGAATCTTATTTCCCACCATCTTGGAGTCAGTCAGGTGTTTTTTAGCAAACTCCATGCAGGCTTTCATGTCTTGCACTGAAGAGAGGCTTCCGTCGGGCCACTCTTCCATAAAGCCCCAACTGATGGAGGGCTGCAGTGATGGTTGACTTTCTAGAACTTTCTCCCATCTCCCCCTGCATCTTTGGGTTCTTCTTTACTCTCAACAAGGCTCTTCTCCCCCGATTGCTCAGTTTGGCCAGGTGGCCAGCTTTAGGAAGGGTTCTTGTCGTCCCAAACGTCTTACATTTAAGGATTGTGGAGGCCACTGCTCTTTGGAACCTTAAGTGCAGCAGAATCTTT
The DNA here is from genome assembly GCF_024500275.1 of Phycodurus eques. Lineage (NCBI taxonomy): Eukaryota > Metazoa > Chordata > Actinopteri > Syngnathiformes > Syngnathidae > Phycodurus > Phycodurus eques. The sequence goes on along the minus strand of NC_084528.1, from coordinate 5,961,821 downwards.
TTTGTAACCTTGGCCAGAAAGTGCCTTCACACAATTCTTTTTCTGAGCTCTTCAGGCAGTTCCTTTGCCCTCATGATTCTCATTTCCTCTGACATGCACTGTGAGCTGTAAGGTCTTATATAAACAGGTGTTTGGCTTTCCTAATCAAGTCCAATCAGTATAATCAAACACAGCAGGACTCCATTGAAGGTGTAGAACCATCTCAAGGATGATCAGAAGAAATGGACAGGACCAGAGTTAAATATGAGTGTCATAGCAAAGGGTCTGAATACTTATGGCTGTGGGATATTTCAGTTTTTCTTTTTTTTAATAAATCTACAAAGATTTCAACAATTCAGTTTTTTTGTTAATATGGGGTGCTATGTTTACATTAATGAGGGGGGAAAAGTAATGGTTTTAGCAAATGGCTGCAATATAATTTCCGTGCCCACTGTGTGTGTGTGTGTGTGTGTGTGTGTGTGTGTGTGTGTGTGTGTGTGTGTGCGTGCGTACGTCCAGACACTTTCCAAAAAATTACAATATCATGGAAAAGTTTATTTCCATAATTCCATATATTTGTTTATTTTTACATAGTTTGGGTTTCCAGCTCATAAACACCACGAAATCAGGAATGCAAAAAAATGTAATACTGTGAAGAAATCAGCCCAAATTTTGCAGGCCATAGACTAATCTGCTCAACTCAAAGCACCTGCACAGCTTTCCCCAAGTGTCATTAAATTGCTTCAGTTGGGTTCAATATGGGCAAGACTGCAGATTTGACAACTGGCCAGAAGACCATCATTAATACCCTCCATAGGATGGGTAAGCCACAAAAGTTAATAGCTAAGGAGGCTGGCTGTTCACAAAGTGCTGTGTCCAAGCATATCAATGGAAAGTCGAGTGGAAGGACAAAATGTGGCAGGAGAAGATGCACCAATAAAAGAGATAAGTGTGCGTTATAGCAGCTTATCAAACAGAGAAGATTCAAGAATCTAGCAGAGATCCAGAAAGAGTGGAATGAGGCGGGAGTCACAGTTTCAACAACCACCACATTCCGACGCATCCGGGAGATGGGCTCCAACTGTCGGGTTCCTCGGGTCAAGCCACAATTGAGAATTTATGGAGTATTATCAAGAGGAAAATGGTATAATGTATATGTATGTTTACATAGATATACATATATATGTATATACGTGCAGTTCAGCGCTACATCCGTAAGTGCAACTTGAAACTCGACTATGCAAAGCAAAAGCCATTTATCAACAACACCCAGAAACCCCGCTGGCTTCTCTGGGCCTGAGCTCATCTAAAGTGGACTGATGCAAAGTGGAAAAGTGTTCTGTGGTCCGACGAGTCCACATTTCAAATTGTTTTTGGAAATTGTGTCCTCCGGGCCAAAGAGGAAAAGAACCAATCCAGACTGTTCTGGACGCAAAGTTCAAAAGGCAGCATCTGTGATGGTATTGGGGCTGTGTTAGTGCTAATGGCATGGGTAACTTACACATCTGTGAAGGCACCATTAATGCTGAAAGGTACATACAGGTTTTGGAGAACATCCAACGTGTTTTTCATGGACGCCCATGCTTATTTCAGCAAGACAATGCCAAACCACATTCTGCACATGTTACGACAGCGTGGCTTCGTAGTAAAAGAGTGTGGTTACTAGACTGGAGTCCTGCAGTCCAGACCTGTCTCCCATTGAAAATGTGTGGTGCATTATGAAGCATAAAATACGACAACGGAGACCCCAGACTTCAGTACAGCTGAAGCTGTACATCGAGAAAGAATGGGAAAGAATTCCACCTTCAAAGCTTCAACAATTGGTGTCCTCAGTTCCCAAACGTTTATTGAATGCTGTTAAAAGAAAAGGTAATATAACACAGTGGTAAAGATGACCTTGTTCCAGCTTTTTTGGAACGTGTTGCAGCCTTTAAATTCTAAGTTAATTATTATTTGCTAAAAACAAAGTTTATCAGTTTGAACATTAAATATCTTGTCTTTGTAGTGTATTCAATTAGATATAGGTTGAATATGATATGCAAATCATTGTATTCTGTTTTTATTTGTTTAACACAACGTCCCAACTTCATTGGAATTGGGGTTTTATATATATGTGTGTGTATATATGTATGTATGTGTGTGTGTGTACATATATATATATAAATCAAGCATTATACTGTAACTAGGAAAGCTTGAAAATAAAAATGCATGCCATACATACCATTTTGATCCCTGTAGGACAAATAAAATTACTCCTGTTTTTTTTTTTCTATTGGAAACATTTACATTATTAAAAAAAAGGACACGTTCTCCTAATATCATTGCCATACAACACGAGTGTAAGGGTGAACTTATTTGGATCCATTTGAGGTATCAATTTAAAAAGAAAGACCCAGTATAGATAACAGATTTCATAGCCTGTGCAAACGAAGCCTATTGTTTCGCTGCTTGCATGCTTTGGCTGTTCACTACTACGTTAATTTCTTGTGTATAATATGCTCTCGATTATAATGCGTACACCCCCAAAGTTGACCCCAAAAATCAAGAAAAGTCTTCTACCCATTTACAATGCGCACCCATGACTTTCTTTCCATTCATACATTTATACTTTTAAATAATTTTTCTGATTCTCATCAGTTACAGTGTATTATTCATACTGAGATTTACTTGCTCTTTAATTATGTGTTTAACTGTGGTGTGCCTTAGTGTTTAGTTTTGACAGCTTTAAGTAGGTACTTTCCACCTACCACATGCATGTACACATACACGTGAGCCGACTTGAACAACATAGTGAAAACTATATAGGTCATCTGTCTGGTTACCACTTTCACTCCTGGTGCAACAAGATGCAGAGGGGGGATAAACACACAAGCTCTATTAACATTCACATTATGACAACAATTTAGGGGATTAGGGGACTAACTGACATAAAACAGCAGTTTAACACCTGCACGTCTGATGTTTGTAGCAAACTGATCCGTGTCAAAATCAGTATAGAATGAGTTATGATAAATTTACTGGAGCCAAACTAACTTACCTCAATACAAGTGAATGGAAGAAATGACTGGGGATTCCCAGTTCAAGATGGCGGCTAGGTCTGCATGCACTCATCCAGCCGAGGTTCCCTCTATTGGTTTATATATCTCTATGGTTCCCCCCTACATACACGGTCACTTGCTCTGCTCCCTGCCCCCGACTGACTCATCCAATCACAAATGAAACAGCAGCCAGGTTAGATTTGTGATTGACAGTCAGTGGGAAAGGCTAGATAAGAGAGGGTCAATGTCTGCTGCAGCTGCTTTGGTTTATGATAGTTTCACCAGACTATGACTAATCACGGCAACAAAACCAGTGGCATCTGTAACAAAAGTGCCGTGGAACATCGTGAAAACATATCTACAAGCGCCAGCTCGTGTTGTCACTGCGTGGATCACTGGATCCTGCAGTTTTGGGTCAGTAAACACAGAAACGGAAGCCATTCTATGCATCCTCGGCCAAGCAGCGCCGTTTCACACCAACACGGGCCACCTCATGAGCGTGTGCGCCATCAATGTAACTCCTCCGCTTTGCTCTGCAGTCAAATGTTTTCACATTGGACTCCACCACTACAGAATTGCTGAGGGGCTGTATGTACAGGCACTGTTTTTTTTTTTGTGTGTATCCGAATGCTGTAGCTGTAGGCTGTTCACTGTACTGTATTTTTAAGGGTGCAGCAACGTTTGAAGATGTTTGTAAGCGTTTGAAATGCTATTAGTGTTTTGAGATCATAAATTTTAATATATTTATGGTTTTAAACGATTAGTTTAAATATTAGTCAGTTCAAAATTCACAAACTGTCTTTGGGAAGAGAGGGATATGGCTATATATATTTTTGTAAAACCAGATGGTTAATAGGACTATAACAAACGGATTATTTATTTTATGGAACAGACATATTGGGGAAACATTTGTGTTGCAAATTGTCAGTAATGGAATAACATATAAACCAATTATGTAACATGCATGTCGGGTATGTTCTACTTCCTACTCCTTTTTGAGCACTGCTTTATTAATTTATTTCGGTTTATCCAGTTTTGTATGTAGTCTTAGAAATAAACTGCTTCATTCATTCAATATAGGCTATTCGCGGGTGGGTTCATTCCATATCCCCTGCCAAAAGTGGGTGTCCACTGTATTACTGTTGGTCAAAGATGAGGTGTTTGTCTTCATTCTTTACGTGACTAAAATTCTTCAACAGTGACTTTGTAACATGATTGTCATTTTCACCATAGGATATTGGGGTTGTGTCTCCTCCAGAATGAGCTCTGTCCAATAACATTGAATAGGCATGTAATCAAGGTCTTGCTTGGAAGAAAGGTAGACAAAACCCCTCCTCAAATACAATTTGTGACATAAAATTGATTGTACTAACAATTCCTACTCTGTCATTCACTGCAGGTGAACTGGCATGATTTTGCATTCTTTGACCCGGTCATGTACGAGTCTCTGAGGCAGCTTATCCGCCATTCACTGGCTGGTGAAGCAGAAGCAGTATTTTCTGCGATGGACTTGGCCTTTGCCATTGACCTTTGCAAAGAGGAAGGGGCTGGACAGGTAAATTGACCTTATGAATATTCTTTCAACAAAGAACAGCTTCATCCCAGGTGGTTGCTTGTAGCGCTGTCATATTAAACAGTGATCCATGTGTTTTAGTTGTTTTTTGATGGGTTTTTTGGGGGGGTCTTAGATTGGTGAAAATCTGCAATATGGATGGACCTTATATAAATTATAATTTATAGTACTTTTACCCCTTAACATGCTTTAAACATTCAAAAACACTTTACCATTTTAAAACACACCTTTTAAAGGATTCCTTATCACCTGTTCTCACTCGCTGTCAAGAAATAGGAGACGTTTGTATATCACTTTGAAGAAACAAATAGAAGACTCTACTTGCAGTTTTCCAAATAAGAGGCCAAGCGTGCTTCCTTCAAGCTGTCGTTTTCAGTCCCAGTCGAGGTTGACTGTAAAACTGACACACAAAACAAGACAAACATTGTATATTTAAACACAAAAATGTTTTACCAAACCATATCATTTTGTCTAACGAACGTGCGCTATTGTAATCCTAACATAATGCAAAAAGGACAGGCTAACGTAAATTAGCATGGATTTTACAGTAATTGTAAAGCTTCACACAACTGCTACTTTAACACACACATTGAGCAGCAATACATACAAACGGAGCATGCGATAATATTCACTGGAATTTATTCTGTGGTCTGTGGAAATGACAATTACTGTTTAATATAACTCATAAATAACACTAAACGGCAAAAAGGGAGAAAAATATAAAGAGAGGTGTAAATGGCTGCCAAACTCGCTGGTGCTGTCTTTTGGGGACTACAGTATTGGTTGGGGACCTTCTCTACCTCTTCTCGCTGTTAATTATGTTGGATCTCTTCCAGTAGACCTCAATGCTGCCTAGCATGTTGCATCACAACGTGGTACTACACTGAAGGCGCACAACTTGATATTCAGACTTGTCTATACTGTAAAAACCCATAAACGATCGCTTAAAAATCTGCAACAAAGGGGGGATTCACTTTACATCCAAGTACTGTATGCTGAGTGTGCTTTGATTGTAGCAACATATGGAGATTTCTGTATAGTTTGAATGAGCACCACTTGCAGTCAAGGCAGCAACGGAGACAGCAACACTGCTGCCTATTGGATGGAGAAACGGGCTTACCCACACGTTAATATTCTCAATTTGTGGGTGTGAATATCTTGAAAACTGCGTCACGTCAAAAATAAATGCGCATGTCCGCTGAGCCACAAACGCATCAACAATTCACAAGTAGAATTTAATATGTACAAATAAGTAATGAAAAATGCAACACACAACATTAAAAATCACGTATAAATTAATGATATATTTGTGGATCTGAAAAATGTGTCAATCGCAGATATATTTGTAGAAATAATTTTTAGACAAATGTCTCCTTATATTAAACAGCCACTGCAAGTTATAAAACCCCACAATGCTTCCAGCCAACTCAGGATAAATGACACCTATTATTAACCTTGTTAAAGTTGACAGTTTTCTTCCTGGTCTAGGTGGAGCTTCTCTCTGGCGGGGTCAACATGCCTGTAACTCCCCTCAATGTGTATGAGTATGTGCGGAAGTACGCAGAGCACAGAATGCTTGTGGTAGCTGAGCAACCGCTGCATGTGAGTCCTTTTCCATGGAAGTGAATACACCATCAGTACAGTTATCGAGTGTTCTACTAAACTTTCATGTTTTGTCATTATAAAATACCATGAAATGTTTCTGGTTTGGAAAGACTGCCTATCATGTTAATTGACATGTATTCACAAACTTTGTCCATCCAAGGCAATGAGGAAGGGTTTGCTGGATGTACTTCCTAAGAACGCCCTGGAAGATCTGACTGCTGAGGACTTCCGATTGCTTGTCAATGGTTGCGGAGAGGTCAACGTGCAGATGCTCATTAGCTTCACATCCTTTAATGACGAGTCTGGTATGTCTGCTTGGTCTGGATCTTACATCTGTCAGTCATCACCATTACCTTACAATACAATTCTTGCTATTGTACACTGATAATACTAAAAGACTTATTTGTTCAACAGGGGAGAATGCAGACAAACTACTGCAGTTTAAGCGGTGGTTTTGGTCTATAGTTGAGAAGATGAGCATGACGGAGCGGCAAGATCTGGTAAAATCTGATTTGTAAATCTACACGCATGACTGGGCCTTACAGCAAAAATTATTTGTAATAATTAATCATTCTTCCTTCTCAACCCAATACTGAATAATTTACCATTACAAAGGTTTTTCTGAATGGTTATACTAATTAATTTTCTCGTCATCAGGTATACTTTTGGACTTCCAGCCCATCCCTGCCAGCCAGCGAAGAGGGCTTTCAGCCAATGCCTTCCATTACCATCCGGCCCCCAGATGACCAGCACCTCCCCACAGCCAATACGTGCATCTCGCGCCTCTACGTGCCACTCTATTCTTCAAAACAGATACTCAAACAGAAGCTCCTGTTAGCCATTAAGACCAAGAACTTTGGTTTCGTGTAGAGGTTAAACAGAAAAGTTAAAAAAAAAAAAAAAAAAAAAAAAAAAGTAAAACATGTTTACTGTTGTGTAATATTTACTTAGCTCCATTTTGTAGATTTATTTTTTGTCTATACAATTTTATTAAAATTCGACATACTGTCGCTATCTCCCCAGACAATATTTGTGTTGTGAACACAGTTATTTTCATTTCCTTTTTTTTTCTTTGTATCAAAACTAAAATGAAAAAGATCTATCAGTCCAGAACATTCCTGCATTGGCACTGTAAAATGTAAAGCCCACAGCTCTGCTCTATTAGCTTAAACGTATGCTTCCCAGGAATTTGGTCTGACAGAAGGCTGTCTGCCGAAACCCAGCCAAAGATGACGGCAGTAGAGGTATTTAAAAGAAGACACTGTGATTATTATTTTCCTTCCCAAGAAAAGTACTATCACTGACAGTTCACTGCTGCCTTTCTGGAAAATCTTCTTTTTTTTTTTTTTCTTGTACAGGGGGAGTACGGAATTTCAAAATAAACTTCGATGCAAAACGTTGGACATTCTTTCTTTCTGTGCACCAAGCAATTCAGATGATAACTGCAGTAAAGATTTCAGTTGCATCTCAAAATTCAGGGATTGTTTGCTCATAGCTTTCTGATATGATATCGGTGCAAGACAAATCAGGATATGTTTGCACAAGATATTTGACGAAAATGGTACCTAATACCGATTACATTTTTGCACAGACAATAAATTACGCTGCGTATTTCACTGCAGTCAGTATAGCCTCTTCGATTTTCAATACACATCTGTTCAAACAGCCATCAAGGTAAAGCACTGCCATTCTGCTTCAGTCAGTTACAAGTCTATCCAGTATGTGAAATTTGGATAAAAATCAGACCTGGCTGGCATTTCAGAATTAAAGCCATTTAAAATCTGTAAATGTTACTCAACTAATTTCAGTGTGGCATTTGAAATTGTACCCGTTATCACTAAACCATTTCAGTAACAGCAGATACTAGACTATTCCATGATGAGTTTCAGGTCTAATGTAACTCAAATAAAAGCCCATCGAAATCTGCATATGTGACTAGCGTTAACTGTAAATTTACATATAACCTCCCTGATATCACTTCAGGTGGTAAATTATCCCATGACGCATGAAGTTTCATTAAAGTCTGATACAACATTTCAGAATAAAAGTCATTAGATCTGTCAGTGATCTCTATCTTCACGTAACCTTTCCAGTTCTTGCAGTTTTCAAAACATTCCAGGACAACACACAAGAAGTGTTAAGATCTGGTATATCATCATAGTAAAGGCTCTTTGAAATCTGGATATGTGATTATTATTATTACATGTAATTTCAGAGACACTTAACCATTCTACTTCTATGAGATCCTACTCAACTATCCCATGATGGTGCCCAGAACGGATGTAGCATTACAGAATAGAAGGCTTCTTAACGTCTACATTGGATGATTACATTCTTCTGATTTCAGAGTGACAAAATAAAAAATAATCCTCACTCACTCACTCACTTTTGGCAGTTACTTGACCAGTGGTTCTCAAACCTTTTATACCAAATCCATCCATTCGCAGAGTCGCTTCTCCTCATAAGGGTCGCGGGAGTGCTGGAGCCTATCCCAGCTATCATTGGGCAGGAGGCGGGGTACACCCTGAGCTGGTTGCCAGCCAATCGCAGGACACATATAAACAATCAACCATTCACACCTACGGGTAATTTAGTGTCTTCAATTAACCTACCATGCATGTTTTTGGGAAAACCCACGCAGGAGAACTTGCAAACTCCACACAGGCGTGGCCGGGGATTGAACCCAAGGTCCTCAGAACTGTGAGGCAGACGCTCTAACCAGTCGTCGCTTTATGCCAAGTACCACTATAAAGACCAGCTTTAAAGGTTAAGTAGTAGGCCGAAGTGTTCATCAAAATCGATGCAGAGGTTGAATTCTTAAAAGGTTTATTTTTGTAAACCACTATCATGCAGTTTTAACATTAACACTGCTTAAATACAGAAAATGTTAAAAAATATATTAAAGATCCAACTCAATGGATTACAAAAGTTAAAATTTTGTATTAAATGTTCGAAAACAAACTACTAAAAGATAAAATGCAAATGTATTGAATTTAAAAGAATTACCGGTATACTTAACAAAGGTACTGGAATGGATTAACAAAAAAAAATAAGCCACTAACATTTTTCACAGTATGAGGATTTCAGTGATTCTTTGTACCACTGGAAGGACTCGTATACCATAGGTATGGTATCTTATTGTTTTCGTATTGTCACTTCCATGTCTATTCTTGACTGTGTGGGGTTCGCATGTTCTCCCTGTGGATGCGTGGGGTTTTCTCCCATATTCCCACCACATGTATGGTAGGTTAATTGAAGACTAAATTGCCCATAGGTTTGAATGCGATTGGCTGCCAACCAGTTCAGGGTGTACCCTGCCGTCCGCCCGCAGTCAGATGGGAAAGGCTCCAGCACACCCGCAATCGTAGTGATGACAAGCGGTGTAGAAAATGGATGGATGGACTACACGAACACAATATCGGATCAAAACATTATATTGTTGAAAAGTTGCTTCATTTAAATTTCATAGAGAAGGCACTACAATATCACGTTTCCTTGAACTTGGAAAAAGTAACGTTCATTGTCTGAAAAAACATTCACGATAGGCCAAAGCAGGTGGAAAATGTTATTTGATTTTTTTTTTCATATTTAATTTCAGTATATTACATTCTGTCTGTAAAAAAAATGGACGTTTTCGTCAACATTACTGGTAGCGTCACAGCTGGGAAATTCTGTAATGCATAATGAATTAGTAGTGTTGGGCGAAATTCGGGTTTTCTAACTTCCGGTGAGTATTGAATGCAGCACAATTTTGAGAGGGCATCGTTCCTCCTACAGTCGAAGCCATATGAGGTGAACCGGTTTGCCTGCGGACACAGTAGACACGTTGTGGGTATGCCATACGATGATATCGTCGTTTACGGACTACGAAGCAAATTTAGGTTTTGAAAAAAAAAGAATGGGTCAATTGAGTTGGGCTAGCTGTTAGCTAGCTAGGCCGATGTAGTTATTGAAAGAGGTGATGCGTTTAATGTTGTTTCGCAATTTTTAGCTAGCACTGCAGGCTACGTGGACTAAATTGTGAATCGTCGGGTAGCTTTTTTAGCGACACACATGGAACAGTGGAGGGACGCGGCCTCTCAGCAGGCCAAACTGCTTGCAATTCGGGTGAATGAATTGTTGTCCAAGGGCCAGGAGTTTTTGCGAACCGAGCTCGGAGTGGATCTGGCGCTCAGGCCCGAGCTCATTCCGCCATGGGTGATCCTCCTTGCGGTGTGCGCCGGCTTCGTGCTCATGCTTGCAATATGGGCCTCGATGTGCCAGGCTCTCTTCAAGAAGCGGCCTGCAATCACCGTCGTGCAGGACACCGTCGAGGTAAAACCAAGTGCCAGTAAACCTGTCAAATCGGAGGAGCCCAAGAAGAGGAAGAAAAGGCCGGAAAAGGCACGTAAATAAAACCGCTAATCACATTTTAATCACAACTGTACCCTAATCCAAATTAGCTACTAAGCTAACGCTCCGGACTAGCATTCGACGGAAGCCTCCCAATGTTCCTTAAAAAAAAAGAAACAAAACAAAAAACATAATGCATTCATTTTGTTGTACATTTGCTGAATTTTTTTGTCGTTCTTTATTTCGTCCTCAGAAAGTCCAGCCAAATGGAAGAGCTGTCACTGACGCACAGGACGAAGACGCCATAGTTAGTGGAGCTAGAGTGCCACATCAACAGCCACCTCCTCCAGAAACCATGAGTGAAAAAGCTGTAGAGGTAATGTGTGGGCCAAAGCCATATAATTTCCCTAAACCTGCTCTTTTGAGCATTGTGTCAATATAGCTGTGACCCACATCACAGTCAAGTACAGATGCCAGATATTTAGAAAGTACTCAACCTTTAAAAAGATAATTCGATTAACACTGTCAGAGGTATTCACCAACAGTAGTTATTGTCAGACTGAAGCGTGTTTCTAGTGTTTTCATTATTACATGAAAATGGAAAAATGTTCACTACATTTCTCAATATGATGTTACATTGTATCATCTACATGGTGGTCTACAACATTAACTTTTGGTTGTAATGTTCGATAAATTGTTCTGTCCCACAACAAATCACAATCACTGATGAGAAGCATAAGCATCATGATTGAGAATTGTCAGATCAGCATTGGATGTCCTTAATAGGGCCCGACCGACCGAGAGGGATTTCTTTTAGGCCGATTCCGATATGTGGCAGAATAAAATTGATAACAGATTAAAAGGCAGATTTATATAAAAAAAAAAAAAAAAAACTTGTTGGGTTTATAACAACAAAGATATTAATTACAGGCAAAACATTTAAGTTTTACAACAGAGAAAAATGTGTTTGAATCATATTGTAATGTTTAAAAAATAAAATTGATTTGAAAAGGGCTAATTAGTATTTCCCGATTAATTCAGCCGGCCCTTAGTGCAGGTGTTCCTAATGTGGTTGAATGTATTTTATTGATCCTGTGAAAAGAAAGGTAGTTGGGGGAGGACATGCTGTGTCAGTGTCACCCTTCAGTGATGTAACCACAGCAGCTGCCCGTGTTGGGTTTCAGTGTTAGCTGTAACCTGCAGATGTTGCAAACCTCCAGGGGGTTGTCAACTGTCTTAAGTCAAAGCAATTAATTCAATACCACCTCTGTGATGGCATTATGTAACAAAATGTCAAATAGGTGTTATGAATCTATGTAGTTGTGCAGATAGAGTGGATGGACTTAAATTTTTGGAATTATTAAAACGAGATATACTGTGCATGTAGTTTCACCTATAAATAGACTTGACTTGAGTATGCTTATTTGATTGACTGCTTGCTGATAAAATCCTATGTCCTGCTGCCTAGTGTGTTATAGGTCATTCTCCTACAAATTCAATTGTCTTCTTTTAATGACTTTATTTCTCATCTTAGACGAAGTCCAAGAAGAAAGTCAAACAGGCAGTGAAGGAGACGGTGAAAGCTGTTGGAAAGGAGCCAGAGGGAGGTAAACTATGATAACTCGTGTTCATTCAACTACAAAAAAAAGTTAGTTGTGGGAAAACTGAGTGTGGTTATTGTTTAATTAAGCCAGATGTTTTAATTGTCCAACAGGTTTTTCCAACCAATGCCATAAATATTTTGGAGACATGATGCTATTAATTGAAACCGTAGAGGTGTCAATTGAACAATGTTTAAGTGTGGTACAGTATTGTTTCTCAAGCTAATATTTTGGTTACATTACAATGCTTAGCTACAACAGCAATACATTAAAAACAATAGTAATTTAATTCATTCCATGACTGAAGTCATACGTCAATTGACTCACACGTAATCATCACATAATTTACCAAGGTGGAGGTCAATCGTCTATTCAGCACATTAGTTGCGATTGTTGTGATACCTTTATCAAAGCAACAACCTGATAAAAACAAGTTACAAGTAGTGGATAAACATCTCCACCACAGACGAGCACTGTACATGTGTACATGGAAGTATTTTTTTTTTGTGGTAGGATGTGTCTAAGCAGTCTGCTTCATCATTGTACCTTATTCATAACTCAATTTTTTTTTTTTTTTGTAATTCCACATCACTCTTCAGGCACATGGGAGACTAAGGTCAGCAACAAGGAAAAACGGGAAAAACGCAAGAAGGACAAGAGTTCCAGCGATGGTTCCGCCAGTCCTGGTGGTGGTGGTGGCGGCAGCACTCCTGTGAGCGCTACTCCAGAGCTGCGCAAAGCCTCATCTAATCCAGAGCAGCGCAAAGCCTCAGCTAATCCAGAGCAGCGCAAAGCCTCAGCTAATCCAGAGCAGCGCAAAGCCTCAGCTAATCCAGAGCAGCGCAAAGCCTCAGCTAATCCAGAGCAGCGCAAAGCCTCAGCTACTCCAGAGCAGCGCAAAGCCTCAGCTACTCCAGAGCAGCGCAAAGCCTCAGCTACTCCAGAGCAGCGCAAAGCCTCAGCTACTCCAGAGCAGCGCAAAGCCTCAGCTACTCCAGAGCAGCGCAAAGCCTCAGCTACTCCAGAGCAGCGCAAAGCCTCAGCTACTCCAGAGCAGCGCAAAGCCTCAGCTACTCCAGAGCAGCGCAAAGCCTCAGCTACTCCAGAGCAGCGCAAAGCCTCAGCTACTCCAGAGCAGCGCAAAGCCTCAGCTACTCCAGAGCAGCGCAAAGCCCCAGCTAATCCAGAGCAGCGCAAAGCCCCAGCTAATCCAGAGCAGCGCAAAGCCCCAGCTAATCCAGAGCAGCGCAAAGCCCCAGCTAATCCAGAGCAGCGCAAAGCCCCAGCTAATCCAGAGCAGCGCAAAGCCTCAGCTAATCCAGAGCAGCGCAAAGCCTCAGCTAATCCAGAGCAGCGCAAAGCCTCAGCTAATCCAGAGCAGCGCAAAGCCTCAGATAATCCAGAGCAGCGCAAAGCCTCAGCTAATCCAGAGCAGCGCAAAGCCTCAGCTAATCCAGAGCAGCGCAAAGCCTCAGCTAATCCAGAGCAGCGCAAAGCCTCAGCTAATCCAGAGCAGCGCAAAGCCTCAGCTACTCCAGAGCAGCGCAACGCCTCAGCTACTCCAGAGCAGCGCAACGCCTCAGCTACTCCAGAGCAGCGCAAAGCCTCAGCAGCCACGCCATCTGTCAACCAGAAGAAGAAAAAAGGTTTGCGTGTTCATGAAGGCTGTACTACTTTCAGAAAGTTTTACAGTTCTAAGTTAAATATGGTGGTCAACGGACAAGTATTCCATGCCTTTCTGATGTTAGTCATTTTACATTACTTTTGGAATTATCTTTTGTCTCCACATTGTTGTAACAGTTGTTGTTGGCGCAATGCTCTATAAATACAGTGGGGCAAAAAAGTAGTTAGTCAGCCACCAATTGTGCAAGTTTTTCCACTTAAAAAGGAGAGAAAGAGACCTGTAATTTGCATCATAGGTATACCTCACCTATGAGAGAGGAAAAAAAATCCAGAAAATCACAGCTGATTTAAAAAAAAATTTATTAGGAAATTATGGTGGAAAATAAGTATTTGGTCAAAAACAAAGGTTCATCTCAACTTTATATACCCTTTCTTGGCAATGACAGAGGTCAAATGCTTTCTGTAAGTCTTAACAAGGTTTTCACACACTGTTGCTGGTATTTTGCCCACTTCCTCCATGCAGATCTCCACTAGAGCAGTGATGTTTTTGGGGCTGTCGCTGGGCAACACAGACTTTCAACTCCCGCCAAAGATTTTCTATGGGGTTGAGATCTGGAGACTGGCTAGGCCACTCCAGGACCTTGAAATGCTTCTTACGAAGCCACTCCTTCTTTGCCCGGGCGGTGTGTTTGGGATCATTGTCATGCTGAAAGACCCAGCCTCGTTTTATCTTCAATGCCTTTGCTGATGGAAGGAGGTTTTCACTCAAAATCTCAAGATACACAGCCCCATTCATTTTTTCCTTTACACTGCTCAGTTGTCATGGTCCTTTTGCAGAAAAACAGTGCCAAAGTGTGATGTTTCCACCCCCATGCTTCACGGTAGGTATGGTGTTCTTTGGATGCAACTTGGCATTTTTTCTCCAAACACAAGTTGAGTTTTTACCAAAAAGTTTTATTTTGGTTTCATCTGACCCTATGACATTCTCGCAATCCTCTTCGGGATCATCCAAATGCTCTCTAGCAAACTTCAGACGGGCCTGGACATTTACTGGCTTAAGCAGGGGGACACGTCTGCCACTGCAGGATTTGATTCCCTGGCGGTGTAGTGTGTTACTGATGGTAGCCTTTGTTACTTTGGTCCCAGCTCTCTGCAGGCCATTCAGTTGGTCCCCCCCCCCCCAGTTGTGGTATTTATGCTCACCGTTCTTGTCATCATTTTGACCCCACGGGGTGAGATTTTGCATGGAGCCCCAGGTTGAGGGAGATTATCAGCGGTTTTGTATGTCTTCCATTTTCTAATAATTGCTCCCACAGTTGATTTTGTTTTTGTTTTTTTTCTCCTCTCTCCTCACCAAGCTGCTTACCTATTGCAGATTCAGTCTTCCCAGCCTGGTGCAGGTCTACAATTTTGTTTCTGGTGTCCTTTGACAGCTCTTTGGTCTTGCCCATAGTGGAGTTTGGAGTGTGACTGTTTGAGGTTGTGGACAGGTGTCTTTTATACTGATAACGAGTTCAAACAGGTGCTATTAATACAGGTAACGAGTGGAGGACAGAGGAGGCTCTTCAAGAAGTTACAGGTCTGTGTGAGCCAGAAATGTTGCTTGTTTGTCGATCAAATACTTATTTTCCACCATAATTTGCTAATAAATTATTTAAAAATCGGACAGTGATTTTCTTTTTTTTTTCTCATTTTGTCTCTCCTAGGTGAGGTATACCTATGATGAGAATTACAGGCCTCTCTCATCTTTTTAAGTGGGAGAACTTAACAATTGGTGGCCGACTAAATACTTTTTTGCCCCACTGTACATGCATCAGGGAAATAGATTGCAGGATTCCCTATTGTGCTGTATGTTCACACATTTGCCTGAATGTTTTCTCTTAACAGAAATACACATGGAAATGTACCTTGCATTTTATTGACCTTACGCAATCCTTTCTTTCTAGGAGAGTCTTCGAAAGTGACAGCAGAGAAGTGTAATGCTGCTGTGTCTCACGGTAATTGTCAGTGGAATGCATCTTAACACTGGTGTCTCATTCAGACATTGATCAATTTTACTGTGTTTGTGTCATTAACTTGATCTGTGTATCCTGCCTAACTATCAAGCATTTATTTGTTGGTATCAGTTAACAACATTGAGACACCATTAGTAGCAGCAGGTGTTGTGGCTGACAGTCAAGCTGTCAAGGTTCCTCACACTGTTGCTCCAAAGACTCGAGGCTCGTGGATTGCCACAAGAGAACCAGCGCCACTGTGGAAGACAGACATTGATGGTAAAATGGAGACATATAATTTAATTATTTCATATGATTTTGAATTATCTTAGAAATCATAGCAATAGAATTTCAATAATCGATTCCTGGTACAATCATCACAATTTCTCCTAACTATGAATTGATCATGGTCAAGTCTCAAGCACCTGCAATAGGTTATGGATCATTTTCATGAAATTTGATGAGTAACTGGAAAGGGGGGTTGGTAATCAAGTTTTTTTTAATGGCGCCGCCTTTGTTTCATATGGGTAAATGTCTTCCATGCAGAAACAGTCACGCTTTAAGTCCTATTTTCAAAAAGTTATTTAAATTTGTAGTAATGGCAATCACTATTGACAGAGAAGATGGTCGTGGCCCGTTGAAATACATTTGTTTTTATAACTATAAATAGTACATAAACAGCTTCGTAAAAATTGAGTTGCACAATTTACGTTCCCCTTGAAACTCTGCGGATACAAGTGCATAAATGATCTTAACGACTCATTAAACCCATTACACGCCTTATAAAACCGTGATAACAGTAAAGACGTGCAATAGTGCCGACACTTTATTAATTAATTCGTACATATATATATATATACAAATCTCAGAAATAACACCATTTATTTTGCTGTCTGCTAATGAGTAAATGCAAAATGGCTGCCTCATCCTGGCTCTTCAGCTCAGAGATCCCTCTGGTGTATTGCAAGTTACAACATAATGAGACTGTCTCCAGTGGCAATAAGGGTAAAGACAGCTTGAGTGTGACAGACCATTTGTAAAATAATTTTAAAAAGGAACTCTGAAAACACTTGCATGCATACATTTTTGTGTTAATCAATAGGAGACAAATCTTACACAGTATATCAAAAAATCTCATTAGCATCTTCATAAAACATAACCATGAAACTTTATTTTGGACACCTAATGGTAAAGACATTTTTGCATTACAAGTTTGAAGAGTTTATTACTTTAGAATATTTTTCTTATAAATATGACCTTTTAAAGGATTTCAACTGCCACAAATAGCAAGTAAGCTTGCTTTTACCTGCTCTATCTCCAGTGAAAGGGCATCCCGTCTGTTTTTGCTTTTGGGTCCATGATTTATTCTGACAAAGCTTTTAAAGTTTTCCTGCTGTGCTGAAGGGTTGTTGGCAGTAGTTAAATCCCGTGCTGTGCCAGTGAGACAAACTCCCTGTCTGCTTTCGCATCAGCCTTTTGTGGTAGGAAACAGCGGCATTTGGAGACTCTGGGCAGTTGTCCGTTTCTCAGAATTTTCCCCAGGTTCTGTGAAGGCACTAGCTCGTCAGTCGCAATCTTAGCCGTTTCCGTTGGCAACACGTAGCAACAAAAACAGTAAAAGTTCGCTTCGCAGCTGAACTTGCACTTGGTCTGGCGAGCCGTCAATACAACGGCGTTGCCCGATAGCGTCACCTCTAGGCGACACACAGTAAGTGAACAATTCCCAAAGGACTGTTGGAACTTACTTCCATATCCGTTCTGTATGTATTTATCTGAAATTGATACATTTAAAATCAATGCCAAAAGCTCATGTATGAAATTGACAGACGAAAACAACGGATATTTTCGCTATAATTAGTTTGTTAGTTTTGCAAACGTCAAATCGCGTTTTAGTTGACATTTTTAAAAACATTCTCATTTTTACATTTCATTTGCAAAAGTTTTTCGATTTTCGTTTACTATAATAACCTTATGTATGACTGAGACTTAAAAATTAAATTGCAGTTCAAATAGTGTTGCAGGGGGTTTCTGTTACACTTCACAAGTGAGCGGAGCCCTTGCTGACTGATGAGTTAAGACGCTGGGTTTGCAGTCATGTTGCTGGCTGAAATGGCAAACTTGTTGCTCGCAGGTTGTCATCTATCTGGTGACCAGCCATAATTGGGCCTAAATGCGCTCTCCATTCGATTAAGTCATGTTCAACTTCAGTTTAAGATGTAGTTTGTCCACTATCATATGAAAAAGCACAAAACTGTTTTCTTATGAAGCTCAATGAATCAAAACAACTAAAATCATCTTTCCAAGTTTTGAAATTAGGTTAATTTCTCAGAGGAAGCAACACAAACAAAGGGAGTCATCATCTCTACACATAACCATTCAGATAATAGTATTTGTCATTAGAATTCATCTAAAGAGAAAAAAAAAGTACTTTTATTCTTTATTTATTTTTCTTCCCTAGAGTCATGGACTGTGATTGATCGTGTTCCAGCTGATCTAGTTTCCTTTACTAATCTGGGTGTTGCCACAGCTGGTAAGTGCGGTGTGCTTGCAGTGTTTCTCTCACCATTGGAGGAAAACGCATGAGTCATGGTGTGGTGTTTGTGTGTTCAGATCCGCAGCTGGTGGATAAAGCACCATGGCTCAGTCAGCCCAAAGTAGATGATGAGTGGTCAGGATTCAGTAAGAATTTGTAACCTTTTTCCAGTATTCACCTTCTTCCCTCTAAACTGATAACCATCTACTCTCTTTGCCTCCTCTTTACCGCAATTGTTTTTTGACTCTAATTCAGATGGTGTTTCAGCAGATCCCAGCTCTGACTGGAACGCCCCTTCTGAAGTTTGGGGCAACTATGAAGAGCCCAGACCTAAGCCCACTCCTGTTCAGCAGCAGCCTCGGAGTGCTAAACCTAAATCTAAACCTAATCTACTGAGTTTAGCTACTGTGAGTAAGACCTCAGAAAGACCTACAACTGTTTAAAACGGCAAAAATTATCATAAGATAGCCCCTGAGGGCTCTGGACCGCAGGTAGCAGTCCTCCTTTTCTGCCTGACGGTGCCTCATGTCTCAATACATTGAAGTTAAGTGAAGAACTGAATCAAAATGTCAGCCCTATCTAAAGATGATAATTGGTTTTGATTGATACTGACATTAATTTAACACGGTTTCCATATAATTTTTTTGTCACGCTACTATTACAGAGGGATTTCAAAACACTACATGCGCCTTAATGATTTAAATGCAGTTCAGTTTAACATCACTGTAACCTACAACCACAATAAATGAAACCTAAGTCTCTGTGGAGCAATCAAAACCTAACATTACGGCAACACTTTGAACTTTTATCATGTCAACATTGGTCACAAAAATTGACCTGCATTTATTTATAAATTAGTGTCATTGTTAAATGCAGCCGGTCCTCGCCTGCAGTTCATGTTTTTTTTTTTTTTTTGTCTTTCTCTCTCTTCTCCTTTTGGACTTTTGTTGTGCAGCTCTTGCCCTGCTGTTGAAACAGGACAATCAAAAGTATGCTTGAATAAGTTGTATTTTTCTGTAGTTTCACATAGTTAAGACTCATATCATCAATTCTCAGAAATTTTAACAAATACACTTTAATAACCTTTTAAATATTTGATATACTGACTGATCCTCAAGGGAGAACCTTTCCTGCTTTGCTCAAGGGTATGTCAGTCAGTGGCTTAGGAGGGAATTTTTCACTCTGGAACAACCGGTCACATCCATCTATTTTTCAAAAGTTCTTAGCTTTTCTTGAGCGTCTTTTTTTTTTTTTTTTTTTTTAACGACAAAATGCAAGAATAACCTGTTTATGTTGGTGTCATGTAACAAAGATGTTCACACATTTAAACCATTTTGATTGGTAAACTGGATGGACAAGATAGAACACTTGATAATCAAGTATAATACCACACCCCCACAAATAATGTCCTCCAAATTAATGTATTACATCAGTTTCATCTTGGTGAAATAAATGTGCACGTTGGTGTGTTGTTTCATCTCTGCATTCCTGTTTGGATTGGAGCATCTTCATATACATATGTTTTTGTTAGGAGGAGCAGGATGATGAAGATGAAAAGCACAATGGAGAGGCTGCTCCTGATGGAGCTGCTAAAAATAAAAAGAAGAGAAAGAAGAAGAAAAAGGCAGCAGAGGAGGGAGAAGTAGGCCAGGTAACTACCTAGAGTAAAAATGTCTCCATGTTCACGTATGTGAATAGTTTTGTGTGTGTGTGATTGGAACTCAATGAATATTGTTGTTTTCACACAAGCCTTACACAAATGTCAGTATGTCATAGACGGTGGAACCCCCAAAGTGGGATGTCCCAGAAATCATGTGCAATTTGGAGTTCAACCAAAATGCTCTGGGGGAAAAACGAAACTTGCAAGCTATCAACAAATGTTGTGAGATGAGAAATGTTTGCTTTGGAATTCCCCCCCCCAGGTCAACCAAGAAGAAATAAAACTTGACAAATAATGAGCAATTAAACTACTGCATAACTATATGCACCTCACTTTGCAATGCTCACATATGTATTTTGTACGAAAACTATGTTTTGAATTACAGCAATATCTTTAAAATGCCTCTCCAAAGTTTAGCCGTTTTTCTTTAATTTCATTGTATGCCACTGGAAGAAATAGCAATTTGTTGAACTTTTATGGTACATGTGCTATCTTGGACAAATAATAATTGATTGATGCCTGTTGTGATACATAGTTTTCAATTTAATTTTTCATTTATAGTGTGGTTAACTTCTCTTTACATCTTTGACATGTTAAAATGTGTAAAACATTGCCTGTAGTGGTAAAGGTTGTCATGATTGTGACCTGTGGTGTGAATTAATACTAATATTAATGGAGGATTATTAAGGGGTGACGAGCAGAATCACATCATTCTACCTTAATCTATAAATCGAAGTTTAACTAACAGTAAACAATTTAAATGAACAATATCCTTCAATTTTCTGTACCGCTTTTTCCTCACTAGGGTCGCGGGCGTGCTGGCGCCTATCTCCGCTAAATCTGAGCGAGAAGCAGGGTGCACCCAGAACTGGTCGCCAGCCAATTGCAGGGCACGTGTAGATAATCATTCACGCCTACGAGCAATTTAGACTCTTCTATTAAGCGGGATTCTTTCAGATGTCGTCAGAGATTTCTTCAGCGGAAGCGTTTTCACACTTGAGCTCATTGAGCCGTCTCAATGGTCAGGCAGTTCTCCGACTCTTCACCTTTGTCCTTTCATTCCCGTCGCTTAACTGTTTACATGTATTGAAGCTAGTTTATATTGAAGCTTCTAGTTTGTATTGAAGCTAGTTTTCATATTTAAAGCCTGTGTTCTTGTCATTCAAGACCCCGATGTATGTTCGCAAGCGTTGCATGCAAGGTTGATAACACGATCACTCACTGGAATGACAGTCGTGGACCAGATTACAGCGAGAGAGAATCATTAAAATTGGAACATTTAAACAGTTGATGAAAGCGCACAAAAAGTAGTCAGTTGCCTCCAAGGAATGTGTTTTTGGTGGCCATTTGTCCATTCTGCTGCCCCACCGTGGTCTCTCCTGCTGATGGGGGGGCAGCAACTTTGCAGGGGGTTCTCGACAAGACCACGTGCGGGGCTGAGGTTCCTTTGACGCATGGAGAATGCTCTGCTGGGTTCATGGACAATCAATGTAAAATGTGTACGTGTGACGCAGGAGTGATTCCGAATTGTCTGCTTGTAGACCTTAGCCATTCTCGCTACAGACCGTTTGAAGCTTTCATTTTTCATTATTTCTCGTGGGAACATGTTTTGAAAATGCTACAACTTGGTCAACCAGCATTACTGAACAGTTTGTTTCGACTTTGGAGTCAAGTAATTATCAGGGGTAGATACTCTATTTTAGTTGATCACATTTAAGATCACTAAACACCTTAAATCTAACTGCACCTGCACTAATCCTGTTTAGGTTGAAGTACCAGAGAAGAAGTTGGAGCCTACAGCCCCATTGAAAGAGGAGAAGAAAAAGAAGAAACAGAAGCAGCAGCCGCCTGCTCAAGAGCATCCTCCTCCTGTTGAGGTTGGTGGCACTGAAATATTGGGCCATATCACTTGAAGTATCCTATACACAGTGGAACGTCCATGTTTTGTCTCATTAAACAATAAAAAGTCGAGATTAATAATCTTTTGAAACTCAATTTTGTACTCCACCCAAGCTGATATGTAGTCTCTTGCATTTTAGGTGCGACTGGAGCGACCAGCGAAGGTCAGCACATCTCGGAAACCTCTTGCCACACAAGTGCCACTGAAGCAACCTGAGGGACATACCACAGTTCAGATCAACCTTCCTGCTCCAACTCAACGTGAGTGCAATATAGCTTGGCCACTTCAGCCTCAACTGTAAACAACATTGTCATTGCTCGGAAAATATTTGTAAGCTTTCCCTGATTTAATTGTTGACTGTTATAGCGCTGTACAGTTTTTTTTGTTTTTGTTTTTAATAGACTGACAAAATGTCCCTCAAATCCCTTCCTTCTGAGGAAAAAAAGATCCATATTGCTGACACAAATACTTTCAAGTTGTATTTAAGATGAGGGAAACTGACTAAAGTGCCCCCCCCCCCCCTTTCCAGAAAAAACAGAGGAAATCCAGGCCGCCAAGCTGTCTAAGAAGAAGAAGAAGGCAAGGAGGGAGACATGAGTCCGCTTTGCAGTCAACCATATGCAAAAGACTTGACATCCTGATTATGCAACTTTTAAATAAAAGAACTCGGACCTACGGTCACCTGGATGGACTTCAAACACCGACTGAAAAATGAGATCATTTTATACAGTCGTTACGTCATGGAAAAGTAAACCTAGAAGCAGCGTAATCTAATGTCATGCTTTGTGAATTAATTTTTAAACATGCTTTTGATACTGTATTGTAATTCCATTGATTGAACTAAGTGAAGGAGCTAGTCAATTAGAAATATAGATGTAAAGAAATTGTATTATTATTATTGTGGTTACTATGAGGTTACTCAGCATGACAACATTATGCTGAACTGGCCTTTCGTTTTGTCGGCTGTATGGTGAGCATCATTGAAGGAAAAAGGTCCGATGTTAATTTGGACATTTTGACTCATTGTGTGTACGTCTATTCTTATTTTTCATAATCTGAGATTTCATCAGACTCTGTCCATGCGGTTTATCAATTTGTCTGTGTACTGAGACTGCCAATCCCTTCCAGTTTTTACAACATACTGTAATATGCTCTCTGGGTGGAGCCATGTTAGACCCTCTGACTGAAGATGCACCATGTCTTCAACTTCTTCCTGACTTTCCAACTGTAATTGATTCTAAAGTCTAAAGATTCTTTTGTTTAAAAAAAGGTGGTTGGTAATAAAAGTAAAGCAAAAGCCATATGTTAAAAGACCAAAATTACTGTGGATTTCCTTTCCTTTCGGCTTGTCCCGTTACGGGTCGCCACAGCGCGTCTCCTTTTCCGTCTGAGCCTGTCTCCTGCATCCTCTCACCAACTGCCCTCATGTCTCACTACATTGATCAACCTTTTCTTTGGTCTTCCTCTAGCTCGCTTGCCTGGCAGCTCCATCCTCATCATCCTTCTACCAATATACTCACGATTTCTCCCCTGGACGTGTCCAAACCATCGACGTCTACTCTCTAACTTTGTCTCCGAAACATCTAACTTTGCCTGTCCCTCTGATGAGCTCATTTCTAATCCTATCAAACTTGGTCACTCCTAGGGAGAACCTCAATGTCTTCATTTCTGCCACCTCCAGCTCTGGTTCCTGTTGTCTCATCAGTACCACTGTCTAATTCGTACATCATGGCTGGCCCCACCACTGTCTGATAAACTTTGCCCATCATCCTAGCAGAGACTCTTCTGTCACATAACACACCTAACACCTTCCCCTCCACCCGTTCCAACCTGCTTGGACTTGTTTCGTCACTTCCTGACCACACTCATTGCTCTGGACTGTTGACCCCCAGTATTTAAAGTCCTCCACCCTTGCTGTCTCTCCTCCCTGTAGCCTCACTCTTCCCACTCCCCCCCTCTCATTCATGCACATACAGTGTCTAGAAATATTTAACGTCACCGTTTTCTCACTAAATAGTCTTCCAAAGGTGGTATTGATGTGAACATGTCACCAGAATAAGAGTTGTCCAACAGCCAATGACCACTTGTGAAGAGTTTCAAAAAGACCTGGAATTAGCAGGTACCTTTGTCACAAGGAAAACTGAGTAATGTACTCCACCGGCATGGCCTGTATCCACGCTCTCCACACAAGACCCTATTGCTGAAGAAAAAAAAAAAACATACTGCCAAGGAAACCGAGGAGTGTCCCACTTCTTCTTAGCTAACCGCTTTCCTTGTATGATTTCCTGTAGTGTGATGTGATGTTCCACAGCCAAGTCTCCTTCTCTAATTTCCTGCCAGAAGATACACCAAGTACTCTCCTGCCTGCCTCTCTGATCACCTTGGCTGTAGTGGTCCAGTCTTCTGGAAGCTCTTCCTGTCCACCGAGAGCCTGTCTCACCTCTTCCCGAAAAGAATCGCAACACTCGTCCTTTCTCAGCTTCCACCACATGGTTCTCTGCTCACATTATACATAAGTTCAAGTTTCAGCCTCATCGCTCGATCTGATGCTCTTTTCACCTCCAAGACATTCTCAGCTAACTCGTTCTTTAAAATAACCCCTACTCCATTTCTCTTCCCATCTATACCATGGTAAAATAATTTAAATCCTGCTCCCTGGACACACAATATATCAACCTTTCTCCTAATCATCGTGTCGACCAACTCCCGAGCTTTTCCTGGCATAGTCTCAACATTCAAAGTCCCCACATTCAGTTCTAGCACTCTGAACTGCTGTTTGGTGCATAGGCAAAAACAACAGTCAGCAAACCATGTTTTGACTGTTGGTATGATGTTCATTTTCTGAAATGCTGTGCTACATTTACGCTAGATGTAACGAGACACACACCTTCCAAAAAGCTCAACTTTCATCTCGTTAGTCCATATAATATTTTCCCCAAAGTCTTGGGAATGATGTTTTTCACTATATATATATATTTTCTAATCTAAAGCTTTATTAATGGCTTTTTTTGACATTTTCCAGACAGATAGATGTCAATTACTTTGTTTCTCAACTGTTCTGGAAATTCTTGAGATTGTGTCATTTTGTTGCAGCTTTTTTTTTTTTTTTTTTTTTTTTTTAGATCTTTTGTCCGTCTTGATTTTTGTCGGGACAGATTCTTTTTAAGTGAGTTCTTGATTTAACAGGTCTGGAGGTAATCAGGCTTGGGTGTGACCAGTGAAAATGAATAAAAAATTGCGATTCGCCACGATTAATGCATGATTTAACAGGGGGTGTAATTACTTTTAATATTTTTCTTTGCTTAATAAATGAAATCACCATTGACAAACAACTTCAAACGTCTGTGTCAATGTTCTTTTTTTTTTTTTTTTTTTTTTAACGCAGCCATAAAGAAAACACAATTTTAGCTAGTTGGGCTTCAAAACAATCATGTCGTGCAACCATGCAAAGGACGTCAGCATCGCGTTTTCCGGGTTATGTCACGTGACGCTCTGCATGACGGATTGGGGTTTGTATATTTTTACATTTACCAAATATTTGTATTTATTTTATGACATAAGTGATGAATACATTTGAATGGCATTAATTATAAATAGTGAACAACATTCAAATCTGAGAATGAATTATTTGATTATGAAACTATTATACATACACTTTTTAAACGTGGCCGTTGAGCACAAATGTTTTCCAACAATGCGGTATACAGCACCGTATGAGTTAACCCAAAAACAAAAAATAAATCTATAAAAATGTGACTGGAATGTTTTATTTTGAAAGACGGAAGTTGTATCACACATGTTCCGGCATTTTGACGCTGGCGCTCTTCACGATTCATCTGCTCGCAGAGATCGGTAACAAGCAGGGTGCAAGTGGTGGACTGGACTGGACTGTGGCGCCACGCTGTGAGGGAGCGCCGACGTAGTTTTGAAAGGTTGACATGATGACGACATCCCCGTGGGACCAATGGTACTCCACAAACTGCTGTCTGTGCTGTCATGTCCGCACTGGAACCATCATCTTGGGGGTCTGGTACATGGTGAGCACCGCATATCAGCCGTCATCCAATTGAATGACAAGTAGTGATTATGGGCTGTTTTATATTTACATGAAATGTAACTCACCTTCCATCGTGGGATTATAAATTAGAGGGAAAAACAAGCTCCTCCCAATAAATACATGAATTGTGGGCCTCCTCAGGTAGCGGCCGGCTTTTGTTACAGGCTGCCTATTGAATTTTCCGTTCCTGATCAGTGTACGAGTCATTTGTTTGGAAAACTGTTCTTGACCAGACTAAACCAAATCCCCCCGCCCCCTCCCCCCACCACCCACCATTTTTAAAAATTGTATTGATTTATTTCTTTAAATACAATTAAATATTCACTGGATTTCTGCACTTTTACATCGGTATTATACACTAACTAGACACTTTATAAGATACACCTGCCTATTGGGCTGCTTTAAGGGAGCGCTGTCAAAATTGGAATGAACTGTCCTCGCCATCCATCCATCCATTGTCTGTACCCCTTGTCCTCATTAGGGTTGCAGGTGAGCTGGAGTTGAATTCATCAATATTTACTGACTGTTCTCACGTTTCTAATATTTGTTTCAGTAGTTCAAATCAAAAAGAAAAACTCATATTGTACAGATTTATTAAGCACATAGGAAAGTACTTTTCAGAAGGCCAATTTCTACCTAATTTCTCGATAAGGGGTGTTCAACCTTTATGAAACTGAGAGCTACGTCTTGGGTACTGATTCATGCGAAGGGTTACCAGTTGTGAAATGAAAAGAAAAAAAAAAAGATTATTATATGTCATTATCAACAATTAATTCTGTTCATTTATGTGAACCTTCAGACCATGCTAATGATTTCTCACAATAATTAGGAAGCAGAGAAATAGCAATATGCAACACTCTATTTCGGAATGAAATCTTTGCCAGTGTTTACATTTTCAAATGGTGACTTCTGCAACTTTCCTAGAAAATCACAATGTCTCATCAGTGGCGAGCAATATTTAGAACAGGCCCGTGGGCTACTCATGCCTCCTACGGGGCGCCACGTTGGAGACCCCTGTTCTACATTAAAATCATTTTGATTGTTTCTTATGTGTTAAAGCGGTGGATTCTAATTTCTTGTGGTCGTGGAGTTGGCGTTTTCTGGGTCTAACCAATCACATTGCACCTGCCTCCTTGTCTCCATAGTTAGTCTTATCTGCCCATATGCTGTGTGTCCCTAAGCTCATCAACGCTGTGGTGTTACTCATCCTGCTCACGGCGCTCGGTGATCCTGAGCAGTACCACCTGACCACCGCTGAGTTGGCTAATGACTTGGATGTCATGGATGACGCCAGTAAGTTGCTCAGAGTACTTTGCTCTTAGTCCCGACAGTTTGAAAGACATTCTGAATGGCACAGGTCCACAGATGTCAAGATCAAGGTTTTATTTTGTTTGTTTTTGTGATGCCAAGCCCAAGGCACAGCACAGCACAGCACACAAGCTTAATGTGGATCGACGCTGAGCATTTGAAAAGCGTCCTTAACAGTTGGAGCAGGTGTGCACTCAGAACAGTCTGACAGGTGGGACTCAGTGACAGCCACTGTTAGCCTTTGGATTCCAGTGTCCTTTTGAGGGATTAAGCTGACTGATGATTTTTTTTTTCTGCCAAGCGAGTGCTTTTGGACTTTTGAGCTTCAATCCAATAAACACACTGTGGTTCTGTGATAAGACAGAATGAAAGCCAAGAAGGACTGACCAGTGGCTGGCCTGTCATCAATTATTAATTGTGCAAACCCGACCCTTCTATGATATTGTTGAAGAGATAGCTATCCACGTAGTTCACATTCAGAATGAGGAAAGTTATAGCAGGATAATAGCGGGTTACTGTAAATGTTTGATGAAGTGGGGGGAAAAGAAATAAAGCACCTTCAGTCCAAAGTTGCGTTCCAGAAAACACCCGCAATAGACAAACTAGCAACCAATTGCTTGCTGCATTATTTACATACATTTTCAAGTTTCATATATGCAATATAATCGCAATACACAGCATGTGATACTTCAGAGAGGTGCAGGTATTTATTTGTCCACTTGAGGTCACCATCCACACACTCAAGGTGGGTGTCCTCTTCTTGTGGGACATGAAAGTCAACCCCTGCGGACGTGAGAAAGATGAGTTATTTGCTGGCTCAACCATTAGGCAATGTGCCACACAGTGATGGTCTTGGAGTTGGAGGCAGTGCAAAGCATCATGGTCCTTACTGCCGCTTCCCATAATTCATTGCGGCGCTCTTTTAACTGCAGATTGTAGAAAATCAAGATAAACTTTGCTCTTTACTTGCATTTATTCCATTTTGTCATGTGTTTGTGCATTAGCTATACGATACGTCGAGCTAGGTTGGCATTTGTGAATTTCTTTCAATGGCGATTGAGGATGTTGTTACCATGACGTGGGGCAAGGGGATTGAACAGGAGAGCAAGGTCTTCTACTTGCAGGAGGATTAAGGGGGGGGGGGGGAGCAAGTGCCCATAAGGACAACAAAGCGTTCGCTCGTGGGGGCAGCAGTTCATCCAATATCGCTAAACACAAATGCCGCGGCGTTGACAACTTCACCAAGCAATCAAGTATATATATCAGAAGCTAACATGCTAACGCTCATTGGTGCAGACAACAAAACTCAGTGCAGCTCTGCTTACCCTTTGGCTTTGATATGATACATGGGGCGTTGCACCTGTGGGGGATGTGGGTGTTTCTGTAGCATAGTATCCTCTGCGAGCTAGTGCTGCCTGATCTCGCCCAGTTTTCCATACATCCCCTATAATAAATATGATCCACTTTTCTTTTTTTTAAACCACATTTGGCAGATTCATTTTACATTCTCTTCCACATACAATTAGGTTTGCCTTGTCTTTCTGCTTCAGATATGTGCATTGCCTCGGCCATCTCTCTGCTGATGATACTCATATGTGGGATGGCAACATATGGTGCATACAAGGTAAAACGTATATTTATTTCCGTAATCCGGTACATGTTAATACTTGGTTAAAGTACCGCAAGTGACAACGGTACACAGTAGTCGTTTGTTTTGTCCCGAAGTGTGATTTGGCTTTGTACTTACAGACTAATGATGAACAGCCTCAACCGAAGAAATCCAGATTATTGTACATTTATTAACATTCTCCCTGCAACACAGGTTTAAGATGTGTTTAGTGCAAAGTTGGATTTTTAGGATTTAGCATCTTGTGCAAATTGATCCGAAAACCTGCAATCCAAATTTCTGTTCCAGATGCGTGGTGCCTGGATCATCCCATTTTTTTGCTACCAGATCTTTGACTTTGCACTCAACACCCTCGTTGCTGTGAGCATTGTGGTTTATCCTAACACGATACAGGATTACCTGCAGCAATTGGTAAGAAATCTACATAATAGTAGTGATAGTAATAGTGATTTCATAATGAGATTTCTTTTACATGTTCAGATATGTCCACGCTTTACCTTCTTCTCCCTTTTAGCCTGACAATTTCCCTTACAAAGAGGAGATTGCTGCCCTGAGTACTGTGTGCTTGGTTCTCATCGTGCTGATCTTCATCAGCTGTATTCTGGGCTTTAAGGTATGTTCTTTTCATTTGAGGAGATTCTTTTTTTCAGCATGATGTTCTAGTCGCAATTTTGGACAATGCTATGCTTCCAACCAAGTGGAAACAGTTTCGAGGGTGACCCTTTCTGTTCCCCAGTGCACAAAGGAAGGTCTGTAAAGTCAGTTGGGAGAGTTTGGTATAGATGATTGGCCCACACAGACCCCTGACCTCAACCCAATCAAACACATTCAGGATGATCTAGAACAGAGATTGTCAGCCTGGCGCTATCACGTGACCAATGCGCTCGCTTTGTGAGCGTTATGGCAAGAATGACAGTATGCACGCTTATCTGTTTTTTAGACTCGCTGATCGGCTCCCAAAATCCTGATCGTGTAAAGCCAAGTGCCAACCCTGATTGCCCCTCGGTCTGATGTGTTAAGAGTGGATTCGTCCCGATTTGAGGGTCCTAAACAGGTCGGGGCGGACAAATTTCAATCGTGAACACCTTTAATATTTATGAGCAAAACTCTCCATGTGTGCGGGGAATGGCGACTTCTCCCGAGTCATGACTCCCAAGAATGGTAGCCCATCAAAGAAGCATCCGAGACTGACGAACACGGAAACGACAAGAAATAGAAACAAAAATGTCACGTCATGCTATGTCGTTTTATGTATGAAAGTGGGTTCCCCGGACGGCAAGCAGTATTTACCAGAGCAAGTCGTTTTTTTTTTTTTTTTGTTAGAACGTCGCCATTTTACAAGGCTCCTGGCTCCGGCAACCTTTGGGAACAATTGGGAAACATCGGCGTGCATCCTGAAGTGTTTCTGCTGCGTTTTTGTGAGATCACGTGCGATCATTATGTGGAAAAGTAGAAGTATTCTCTGTGCCGGTGTTGTCCTTAAAACTCCCACTTGTGCTTAATAGGATTGGCGTCATTCGCAATGTCCGTTTCTCACGAATAAACTCAAAAGGAGGTTTGATTTGATATAGTTCACTGTTATCATACTCTTTTCTTCCGCCAGGCTTACCTGATAGCCTGCGTGTGGAACTGCTCCAGATATGTGTGCAGTCGCGGCACTGCTGCAATTCTGCTTTATGTCACAACCAATGACACAACGGTGAGTCACAGAATTAGAATAGAATAGAATTCGTCCTCAGTGTGATGCAGTCCATACAGTTTTACATCGCTTCAAACTGCAACCACAATAATACCAATATCGTGAAATGAAACCTGTTAATGGAAAGTAACAACTACAGTATTACAGGATTGATACAGCACTTCTCATCAGATTGTACTCTCTTGTCGTCTGTGCTCTGTTGAACTGTTTCACTTTGTGAAAAGTCACATATAAAAAGCACATGGACAAATTGAATTTGTCCCCGTATCCTGGTTAGGCCACCTGTGTGAACATGAATCAAGTTTTCTATTGGCTCACACTAACAGCGTTGGTTGACCGCACGCAGTCAACATGCCAGATTCAAATGTGCAATAAAGCATGCATTTGGTCGCCATCCTTAGGCCCTCGTTAATTCTCCTATTCTAATTGGTGCTTGAGTACATGTCCAAAATGGAAGTCAAAGGAGTGTTTATGAAGAATAATGTACAACTTTGTTCCATACATCAAGGGCCCATTTTTATCTTCTTCGTTAGTTCCATCAACAACGATGAAGTCATCATGTTGTGTGAGGGAAGGACGTAGAATGCCGGCCTGGAGCTTCCGATTGATTTCCACACGGAGTGTCACGTGGCACACATACGGTAGAAAGATGTGGCGCCATGCTTTCATGCGCTGTGGGTACACAGTTTGCAATTCTTTTACAATTGTACAACTTTCTTACACTGTCAACACCTAAAAGGCTGTTCGGATGTCGTTGAGAAACACATTTTAGTCCTGATTACTTTAGCAGAGTCCGTTTATTCGAGCATTGTAATCATGACTTGAAAGGCGCGACTGTTAAATAGTTTTTTTGGAGCTTTTGCTTAGTTCAAGCTAATTAACCAACCAAAGCTTGATCGATGTGAATATTTACGACCTTTCGGAACCCAAAGCAGTCTCATGGCATTGTAGACTGAGATGAGACTGAACTAACAAGGAACCCAAAACCAAAGCTCAGAACAAATCATGACAATTACAACAGATGTAGTAATGCTCACTTTTGAATAAACCTTCCAAAGTCAGAGAATTGGTGGACCCCATTTCTCATCCAAAGCCAGCTGAGGTAGACTGTGAACAGGACAGCTGGAAGAAAAGAGACGGATAGTTTGTAGGGGTGAAGAATTGTGCTGCATCGTTTGTTGCGTCTCATTTGAGGGCATGTGCCCCAACTATTACTGTACAGTAGCGCAAATACTGCTTGTGCTGTGTGCAGTGACATTCCGAATTGGTTGTTGCTGTGACAGTTGCAACATGAGAATGTTGTGGAAGCATGATAGGAAATCCCTCTCATTTAAAAGTGCGTGTCCTTTCCTATTTATGCACAGGTCCTGCTTCCGCCGTATGACGACGGTGTCAGTGTTCCTACCAAACAGGCTGCTCCTCTGTCCTCATCCACTACGACAGCATGACAACATTCCCAGGATCCCTCTGATCGGAAACTAATGTGAAGACAATCCATGTGTGCACCACACCCTTATGCTCATGTTGTTTCTCAACACACATGTTTTTGAATAGACAAAGTCATCACACACACGTAGGCTGTAAAATGCACATGCACACACCGTACCACCAGCGTGACCTACTTATAACCCTACTAACTGTATGTAACTCATTAGTCCAACACACACTGACTCCGTCCGAGGAATTCCGGAAATGGTTTGATGCATTTGATTTTGTCGATATTAGCGTTTAGAAAGCACCAGAACCTTTACTGGATAAAAGATGATATCTATATCTACTCTTCGTGTACATGTAAGTGTATCGTGTGACTTTCATATTCAAGCGATCAAGGCCCAGAGTAAAGAGTGAAGGGCTGACATGTGATTCCTGTTTGTCGTATCTCTTCTAATGATCAGGCTAGGAGGCCTTCATTTATCCTGTTCTTTCTGATTGAGTAAAACATGTTTTGACAGCATCCTAATCTAAGGTTATGTGTAATTTTGCCTTTCTGTTGATGAGAAAATTTAGTCTTTGGATTAGTTTTTTTCTTTTTGAATGATTCAAATCGGTTCTAAAGTTACTCGTGGCAAAGATGTGAGGATGTCTGTCAGGCCTCGATGTTACAGGAGCAAAAATGTATGTGGACCCATTTGTGTTTTTTCAATTAAGTCAGTGTTCCGCTGTGTCGAAACGCACACGTGTTGTACCGGATACGCTTTTTTGCGTTCGTGTTCTGCGGAAAGCAAATGCCCTGCTGGAATGTGCGAACAAAGTGCAAAATTAACATTAAACTCAAATTGAGATTTCAAATGTTTGTGTTTCAAAGTTATTAAACAATCTGGAAATCACTGTATATTAAGCTTACATTTGTCATGATCCTTATGAGAGGCTTCATGTTGACAAACAGGTGGAGGGTTAGAGGATGACATCTTTATGCTACACGGATATCCGATTCTCACAGGGTCCACTGCTACGATAAACCTGACAAATGCTGCATATCAGTTGTTTCAGACTAGGACGCACCTCAACATTTGGTGACTGTATTTGCCAGCTCTGTTTTCAGGTACATTTGAAACAGCAGGGGACAATATAACAAGACAGAATGTGACAATGTGTCTGTTGTGGGCTTTAAACTGAAGCAGCTTGAGAAAACTGTTTTACCGAATGTGTAAGGAATTTTAAAACCGCTAATCTAACAGGGTACAGGAAGTGATTGTTTGACCCCGTTTTTTCAACATTTGAGGTGAGGCAGTCTTTTGCGCTAAGAGATGATGGAGGGCGGGTGGAGTACTAAACAACATGACTAAACAATGGTCTGTGGACTGTGTAAAAGGGCTTGCCCTCCAAATGAGAGCCACCACTACTTTATACAGATGCACTATCAACATACTGTATGTCAATTTACTCAAGAAGATACTCGATTCTTGCGTATCGGTTCGAGGTCAGTAAGCACAACCAAAAATTAATACATAAGGTTTATAAGGATTGTAAGGCGCACTGTCGATTTTTGAGAACATTTAAGGATTTTAAGTGCGTTTTATAGTCCCAAAAATATGGTACATGTGAAAGTAGTGCTATCAAGAAGAATATAAAAAGTGTACCGCAATACACCACTAAATAAATAAATGAAATAAAACCATATTCAAAAATACAACCCCAATTCCAATGAAGTTGGGACGTTGTGTTAAACATAAATAAAAACAGAATACAATGATTTGCAAATCATGTTCAAACTATATTTAATTGAATACACTCCAAAGACAAGATATTTCATGTTCAAAGTGATAAACTTGATTGTTTTTAGCAAATAATCATTAACTTTGAATTTTATGGCTGCAACACGTTCCAAAAAAGCTGGGAAAGGGACATGTTTACCACTGTGTTACAGCCCCTTTTCTTTTAAAAACATTCAACAAACGTTTGAGAACTGAGGACACTAATTGTTGAAGCTTTGTAGGTGGAATTCTTTCCCATTCTTGCTTGATGTACATCTTCAGCTGTTCAACAGTATTTTACACTTCATAATCTTCTTTTCCTTTGGGCTTGTCCCGTTAGGGGTCGCCACAGCGCGTCATCCTTTTCCATGTAAGCCTATCTCCTGCATCCTCCTCCCGAACACCAACTGCCATCATGTCTTCCCTCACGACATCCATCAACCTTCTCTTTGGTCTTCCTCGAGCTCTCTTGCCTGGCAGCTCCATCCTCATCATCCTTCTTCCAATATACTCACTATTTCTCCTCTGGACGTGTCCAAACCATTGAAGTCTGCTCTCTCTAACTTTGTCTCCAAAACATCCAACCTTGGCTGTCCCTCTGATGAGCTCATTTCTAATTTTATCCAACCTGGTCAGTCCGAGAGCGAACCTCAACATCTTCATTTCCGCCACCTCCAGCTCTGCTTCCTGTTGTCTCTTCAGTGACACTTGTCTCTAATCCAGTACATCATGGCTGGCCTCAACACTGTTTTATAAACTTTGCCCTTCATCCTAGCAGAGACTCTTCTGTCACATAACACACTTAACACCTTCCCCTCCACCCGTTCCAACCTGCTTGGACCTGTTTCTTCACTTCCTGACCACACTCACCATTGCTCTGGACGGTTGACCCCAAGTATTTAAAGTCCTCCACCCTTACTATCGCTTCTCCCTGTAGCCTCACTCTTCCCCCTCCACCCCTCTCATTCATGCACATATATTCTGTTTTACTTCGGCTAATCTTCATTCCTCTTCTTTCTAGTGCATGCCTCCATCTTTCGAACTGTTCCTCCAGCTGCTCCCTGCTTTCACTGCAGATCACAATGTCATCTGCAAACATCATGGTCCACGGGGATTCCAGTCTAACCTCATCTGTCAGCCTATCCATCACCACTGTAAAAAGGAAGGGGCTCAGGGCTGATCCCTGATGCAGTCCCACGTCCACCTTAAATTCTTCTGTCACACCTACAGCACACCTCACCGCTGTTCTGCTGCCCTCGTACATGTCCTGTATTATTCTAACATACTTCTCTGCCACTCCAGACTTCCGCATGCAGTACCACAGTTCCTCTCTGGGTACTCTGTCATAGGCTTTCTCTAGATCTATAAAGACACAATTTAGCTCCGTTCTGACCTTCTGTGTACTTTTCCATCAACATCCTCAAGGCAAATAATGCATCTGTGGTACTCTTTCTAGGCATGAAACCATACTGTTGCTCGCAAATACTCACTTCTGTCCTGAGTCTAGCCTCCACTACTCTTTCCCATAACTTCATTGTGTGGCTCATCAACTTTATTCCTCTATAGTTCCCACAGCTCTGCACATCACCTTTGTTCTTAAAAATGGGCACCAGTACGCTTTTCCTCCATTCCTCAGGCATCTTCTCACGCACTAGAATTCTATTGAACAAGCTGGTCAAAAACTTCACAGCCACCTCTCCTAGATGCTTCCATACCTCCACAGGAATGTCATCAGGACCAACTGCCTTTCCATTTTTCATCCGCTTTAATGCCTTTCTAACTTCCCCCTTTCTAATCATTGCCACTTCCTGGTCCACCACATTTGCCTCTTCTACTCTCCCTTCTCTATCATTTTCCTCATTCATCAACTCCTCGAAGTATTCTTTTCATCTATCTAGCACACTACTGGCACCAGTCAACATATTTCCATCTCTACCCTTAATCACCCTAACCTGCTGCACATCCTTCCCATCTCTATCCCTCTGTCTGGCCAGCCTGTATAGATCCTTTTTCCCCTTCTTTAGTGTCCAACCTGCCATACATGTCATCATATGCCTCTTGTTTTGCCTTTGCCACCTCTAACTTTGCCCTGTGTCGCATCTCAATGTATTCCTTTCGCCTCTCCTCGGTCCTCTCAGTGTCCCACTTCTTCTTAGCTAACCTTTTTCCTTGTATGATTTCCTGTACTGTGAGGTTCCACCACCAAGTCTCCTTCCTTCTCTCCTTTCCTGCCAGAAGATACACCAAGTACTCTCCTGCCTGCTTCTCTGATCACCTTGGCTGCAGTGGTCCAGTCTTCTGGAAGCTCCTGCCGTCCACCGAGAGCCTGTCTCACCTCTTCCCGAAAAGCTGAAGCTGCACAACACTCGTCCTGTCTCAGCTTCCACCACATGGTTCTCTTCTCTGCCTTTGTCTTCCTAATTTTCCTCCCCACCACCAGAGTCATCTTACACACCACCATCCTATGCTGTCTAGCCACACTCTTCCCTACCACTACCTTACAGTTGGTAACCTCCTTCAGATTACATCGTCTGCACAAGATGTAATCCACCTGTGTGCTTCTAACTCCGCTCTTGTAGGTCACCCTATGTTCCTGCCTCTTCTGGAAAAAGGTGTTCACTACAGCCATTTGCATCCTTGTTGCAAAGTCTACCACCATCTTTCCCTCCAAGTTCCTTTCCTGGATGCCGTACTTACCCATCACTTCTTCATCACCCCTATTACCTTCACCAACATGTCCATTACAATCTGCACCAATTACGACTCTCTCTCTGTCTGGGATGCTCAGAACTACATCATCTAGCTCCTTCCAGAATTTCTCTTTCACCTCTAGGTCACATCCTACCTGTGGGGCATAGCCACTAATCACATTATACATAACACCCTCAATTTCAGGTTTCAGCCTCATCACTCGATCTGATACTCTTTTCACCTCCAAGACATTCTTAGCCAACTCTTCTTTTAAAATAAACCCGACTCCATTTCTCTTCCCATCTACACCATGGTAAAATAATTTAAACCCTGCCCCTAAACTTCTAGCCTTACTGCCTTTCCACCTGGTCTCCTGGACACACAATATATCAACCTTTCTTCTAATCATCATGTCAACCAACTCCCGAGATATTCCTGTCATAGTCCCAACATTCAAAGTCCCCACATTCAGTTCTAGGCTCTGTGTTTTCCTCTTCTCTTTCTGCCGAAGAACCCGCTTTCCACCTCTTCTTCTTCTTTGACTTCGACCCACAGTAGCTGAATTTCCAACGGCGCCCCGCAGGTTGACGGCGCCTTTGGCGGACGTTGTTAACCCGGGCCACGACCGATCCGGTATGGAATTCTTTGGATGAACGCTCATATTTGTTTGGCAAGGTTTTAAGCCGGATGCCCTTCCTGACGCAACCCTCTGCATTTATCCGGGCTTGGGACCGGCCTACAGTTTGCACTGACTTGTGCCACCCATAGGGCTGCATTTATTTTACACTTCATAATGCGCCACAGATTTTCAATGGGAGACAGGTCTGGACTGCAGGCAGGCCAGTCTAGTACCTGCACTCTTTTACTAAGAAGCCACAGTGTTGTAACATGTGCAGAATGTGGTTTGGAATTGTCTTGTTGAAATAAGCAGGGGCGTCCATGAAAAAGACGTTGCTTGGATGGCAGCATATGTTTCTCCAAAACCTGTATGTACCTTTCAGCATTAATGTAACTTACACATCCTTCACAGATGTGTAAGTTACCCATGCCATTGGCACTAACACAGCCCCATACCATCACAGATGCTGGCTTTTGAACTTTGCGTCCATAACAGTCCGGATGGTTCTTTTCCTCTTTGGCCCGGAGGACACGACGTCCACAATTTCCAAAAACAATTTGAAATGTGGACTCGTCGGACCACAGAACACGTTTCCACTTTTCATCAGTCCGTCTTAGATGAGTTCGGGCCCAGAGAAGCTGGCGGCGTTTCTGGGTGTTGTTGATAAAGGGCCTTTTGTTCTGCATAGTAGAGTTTCAAGTTACACTTACTGATGTAGCAACGAACTGTATTTACTGACATTTCTTTTCTGAAGTGTTCCTGAGCCCATGTGGTGATATCCTTTACACAATGATGTCAGTTTTTGATGCAGTGCCGCCTGAGGGATCGAAGCTCACGGGCATTCAATGTTGGTTTTCGGCCTTGCCACTTACGTACAGTGATTTCTCCAGATTCTCGGACCTTTTGATGATATTATGGACCGTAGATGATGAAATCCCTAAATTCCTTGTAATTGTACGTTGAGGAACATTGTCCTTAAACTGTTTTTTCTCACGCACTTGTTCACAAAGAGGTGAACCTCGCCCCATCTTTGCTTGTGAATGACTGAGCAATTCAGGGAAGCTCCTTTTATACCCAATCATGGCACCCACCTGTTCCCAATTAGCCTGTTCACCTGTGGGATGTTCCAAACAGCTGTTTGATGAGCATTCCTCAACTTTCTCAGTCTTTTTTGCCACCTGTGCCAGCTTTTTTGGAACATGTTGCAGCCATAGAATTCCAAGTTAATGATTATTTGCTAAAAACAAAGTTTATCAGTTTGAACATTAAATATATTGTCTTTGTAGTGTATTCAATTAAGTATAGGTTGAACATGATTTGAAGAATCAACTTGTGAAAAAGTGAAAGACTCAATTTGATGTTCGAGTCCCTCATTTATCCTGCGGCAGTCGTCAGTGCAGAGTCAAGCTTCCCATACCCCATCAATTGCAATGCTATGATATATGTTTAATAGATCTTCTTGTCGTGTAACAAAAAAAAATAAAAGTCTTTGTACAGTTAATTGACAAACTCTTTATATATCACATGGTGGCAAAAGCCACAACTGCATTGAAGCCCTTTGCAGTCACTCTCTTTGCTCACATGCTACCATACATATTACCACAAGGTGGTGATTCCTTGTAGTGGTGGAAGGGGAGGAAACAGAGGTGAGGAAGGGGAGGACACACAATCCATACAGGTTTCTCCTCTCCAATCCCCACCCTCCACTCCTCCTCCTTTTTGAGAACAATGTGAGCGTGTGCATGAGGTTGACAGGGAACAGTGAACAACAGATGTTTCGGGGACAGCAGGCCACTCATGGTCACACAGACACACACGGAGTGTAGCTGTGCATGTGATCACAGCTACAAACTCTCCATATTTGTCAAGCGTGATTTGCTTGAGTCATAGATTCATAATTTTTAGTTGAAGTGTGTTTTAATTCCGCAAACATGGGCTGCTCCTCATCCAGTGCTCAGACTGTAGATCAAGAAAAAAAACCTGGTACCAAGCCAGAAGAGAGCAATGGAGGCACACTGGGTAAGTTGTGAGTTACTTTTCATTTAGACATCAACAACTATCTATACATGTGGAAAAGTGAATATTTTCCTTTAGTGAATCTTTGTTGGGGGGGGGGGTCTTTTCCCGACTGCTCTGGTACACCGTGTGCTTTCTCGGTGATGATACGGTAAACAATGAACTCTCGGTAATTTTATGGTTGATAAATGGACATTCGTGTGTCTATGTTATTTATTTTTAATTTTTTTGTACTGGTGGTAATTGTAATTGAACATTTGTTACATTGTAAGTCCAAATAATATGCTTGTTGAACATAACATATACCAGCACAATCTAACAATTTCATATAACGGAACATTAAAACAACAAATTGTTGATTATTGCGGTGTAGAATTTGCACTGCATCAAAACAAGATGTGTTTCTAACGAACTTATAGAAAAAAAAAATGTCAGGATAGCTCCTTGTGAAAGAATGTGCGCTGAGGTACATTCCTCTGTGTGGAATAACGCTTCCAGTTGTTGTGTCTCAACATTTAGGTATGCTCTTTACTGGAATAAAAGAATGCAGAGTAACTGCCTCTGTTTATTTAGTTGTTGTTTTTGGCGCATTTACAGGGCTGTGCCCATGCCCATCAAGGGAGTCCACATCACCATGATTGTCCATTCATGGGTCAAACCTACAGTCACATAGCTATAATGTCATACCAGGCACAGCTTAGCGCTGACAAAACCTCCACACATACATGCATGACAATCCCAGCTATTGTTAGTCAATATTCCTTTTTATTGTGAATGCACAAATCCAGTTGGCACTGTGTAAAAGTTGGATTCCTACCGGCCTAAATTTAAAAAATGAGCAAAAAAATACAGTAATACTATGTACTATACAACAGGGGTTTGAGCCATTACATTTTCCAAGCATGTCAACTTCTATGCCTTTCTGTGACTCTTCCAGTCTCACTGTTGCCCCCTACCGATGACACTCTAAGCTCAGTGGCAACTTCCCTCAATGGTGAGGTACCGTTGATCAATTGTTAGATGTCATCTTGGTCTCACAATGTCAAAATGTGAAAGAGGACGTGTTTAAATACCTATTCTCGTTTAACCAGGAAATTCATTGGTCCATTCGTGACTCAAACAGCTGTTTGGTGAATTTTGCCGTTCAGCTCCTTGTTAGAGAACAGAAAGTTGTGCAAAAAATACAGAAACACTTAAAAATTTGCCATATGCATTCAAAAGTATAGAGAAGGTCAAATGAAGTGTCCCTCAAAAGTTAAAGTGCGTTTTAGGTTCACCTTGAAACTTCACCCAAAGGCCGAATATCCCTTTGTGATGTCAGTGTTAATGCATTCATTTTTTCAAGCACCTGTAGCTCATTTCTTTAATAGGCTTACAAAATACAAATGAGAACAGTTGGTATACTCTTTTCCGAAACGGTGCTTGTTTCATGCGACTTATACAAACACATTGTGTGCTATCTCAGTCGCCAGTGGTCCCATCTACTCCCTGGACTCCATGTCTGCCTCCTCCCGACCATGTCACTGTTTTGACTGCCACCTCTGTCATCATTGGCAGACAAATCATGTTGACACGCGGGTCATCCATGTATGCAGACACTCCGTTTCAATACATATCTAAGTTCTATCCAAAGTTGCAGTGTCTTGTGGTATCCAGTCATTTATATTAAAGATAATATATTTCGAAATTCAAAAAGAACAAAAATCTGCTTAAATTACAAATGCTGTTATACTCTTAACCCCTGTTCAAAAAAATGTTGCTCTACTCTTTAATACTGAGTACCATGATTTTGATGTAGCCAAAAACAGCAAAATTCACTTGAGCCTGAGTTTGCCAGCTTATTCTAGCGACACCGTTGAAAGCATAACATAGTCGATTTTGTTACTCACTGACCACGTCCATGTGAAAATGAGAGAGCTCACCATCCGACCAAAAGTTCAACTTCTAGAATAGTGTGCTACGGAGTGCTTTCATTTTCCATTGGTATTTGTCGGCAGGAAGAAGGACTCAATTGCAGAAAGAGAGAAGTATCCAAGTGCAAAATCACAATGTACTAAACACAATGATCAACACAAACTATCGAAAGGCAGAGCATATACCAAAAACTCAAGGGCCAACGTAAGGGAACAAGGAGAGACGTTCTGGCGCCAAGTGGCTGCAACACAGAGGCTTCCCAATTCACCATGCCATCACATGTTCTTTCAGTTGGCAAAAGTCTAAGTTTCTCTGATGGCACCACGAGTAAACAAACCCTTCTATGTCATTTGACCACGGCAGAGTGATTGAGAAAACAGGCTAAATGGCATGTGGGGTGTCACAGTAAGTCTTCTCTACTGCTGTAATTTCAATGTGTGCAGTTTTAGTTGAAAAAAGGTTACGTGAGGCAAACTGCTCGGAAGGGAGACTCAATGGCGGCTTGAGCTAAACTGCAGCTGAGATGCACAGCCTTGCAGACTAACCATTATAGATTGCTAAATTGTTCAAAGACAACCCATCCAAACCTTTTACACATGCTTGTGAGAAAATGACTTAATGATGGAGGTTTGGTTGCCAGTCTGTCTCTTTTGCAGTGGCTACTCCATCACCAGACAGTTCTGCTATCTTCTCTGTAGAAGGTTTTGGCCAATCAAACCCATTTACAGAGAAGGCACAATAACAATGGACAAAAAGCAAACACACACACAAATATATACACACACACTTGCGTATGCACACACACGCTCACGCACACACACACACACAAACCATGCTAATTTTAGCACCCAAATATAATTGCTTTCAAGATCATAACATTTATTTTATTTGGCATCACATTTTGTTTGTGGGCGGACCAAAAAATGCTTGGAAAAATATGCCTTTTGCAAATGTTTGTGTTCGTGTGAAGGCGGCCTGATTTGAGAAAGCAGGCTATCACATTCCTTTCCACCTATCAACTCTTGGCTCTTTACACCATTTCAGACCCACTAATACAATCATGCAGCTGCTGAGTCGAAACCTTTCAGCCATTCAGTGAGCAGATGCATTCTGATTTGTCCTGTTTGGGGGTAATCTTTGAGAAAGTCAAACAGGCTAGGCTCTTATGAAACCTTCATGGATTTACTTTAGGTTATTGCTCCTGAGATTTGACTTGAAAAATCTGTGCACGCTTTGTTTGCTCGTGTACTGTACTTTTGCCCCAAGGCTAACGTTTTGTCGACACACAATTCAAGTCAGTAGATGTGAGTTAAGGTGGGGTGTGTCTCAGAAAAGTTATTGTCAGATGTGATTTATTTCCTCTGAGCGTGCCTCGCCGAGCCTCCAGGATTCAACTCAGTCTCAACTCTCTCAAGTCTCACTTTAGACTCAGGAAATGAAAATTTTGTTTCAGCCATTCTTTGTGGCTCATCAGAATCAGAATCAGATCAGAATCGTCTTTATTTGTCTAAAAAACACACAAGGAATTTGTCTCCGGTAATTAGAGCCGCTCAAAAGTTTACTCATTGTTTACTTAAAATTTCCTGTCGTCAATTAAGATTTTAACCATAATCCCAGTGTATTTTTTTATTTTATATGTGTATAATTAAAAAAAAAAGACGAGCCAGCATCTGCCGTGTCGTCAAAAGGAGATGGGTTTGAATCTCGCCGCAGGCCAGGAGTTCGCATGTTGTTTGTGTTTGTATGGGCTTCCTCCCAAACTCAAAAATCATTCATCTTCAGTTAATGGACGACTACATTGTCCATAGGTCACGGTGGGAATGTGAGTTTCAATGCTTTGTCTATATGTGTCCTGCAATTATCTAGTGCTGTGTGTACCATCCCCTCTTCTCAAAAGTCAGCTGCAATAGACCCCAGCTCGACCATGACCCCAAAAAGTATAAGTAGTAGAATACAGATAGTCACAGACCATAATCAGAATCTTTATCATCAGAATCATCTTTATTTGCCAAGTATGTCCAAAAAACACACAAGGAATTTGTCTCCGGTAGTTGGAGCCGCTCTCGTACGACAACAGACAGTCAATTGACAGAGAACACTTTGGAGACATAAAGACATTGACAAAAAACAGTCACTGAGAAATAAAGGATTGCTAGTTATCTGATAATGCCGGGG
Organism: Phycodurus eques; assembly: GCF_024500275.1. Lineage (NCBI taxonomy): Eukaryota > Metazoa > Chordata > Actinopteri > Syngnathiformes > Syngnathidae > Phycodurus > Phycodurus eques. The sequence goes on along the minus strand of NC_084528.1, from coordinate 5,918,683 downwards.
CGGCACGGTGGCCGACTGGTTAGAGCGTCAGCCTCACAGTTCTGAGGACCCGGGTTCAATCCCCGGCTCCGCATGTTCTCCCCGTGCCTGCGTGGTTTTTCTCCGGGCACTCCGGTTTCCTCCCACATCCCAAAAACATGCATTAATTGGAGACTCTAAAATTGCCCGTAGGCATGACTGTGAGCACGAATGGTTGTTTGTTCCTATGTGCCCTGCGATTGGCTGGCAACCAGTTCAGGGTGTACCCCGCCTCCTGCCCGATGATAGCTGGGATAGGCTCCAGCATGCCCGTGACCCCAGTGAGGAGAAGCGGCTCAGAAAATGGATGGATGGATGGATGGTAATGCCGGTACAAATGTATTTTTTTTTTTTTTTTTTTTTTGGGACAATTGTGCAAAAAGATGCAGAGTCCTCTAGCATTTAGAGCAGGATTGATTAATGCAGGATCAGGTCCCAGGATTTTGTTTTTGGTTCCTAAACACATTTGCACCATTAAACAAAGTCATTTTCCCTCCCCTGTCCGCAAATGTTTCTCTGAATTATCATGTAACATAATTGCTGTGTGAAGAATGGATTGATGTGTTGCCATGTTTTTAAAGATTTCATACATGCAAATCAGTCGCCTTTCGGCGAAATTCGTCGTTTTGAACTCAAAATCGGACATTTATGTGAATCTTATAGCTCCGATGCGTTTTTCCTGGGGGAGGGGTATTAAGCGACGGAGCGATGTTAGGGATTATGTCACAACACAGAACGATCTAATTTCAAATTCAGAAATGGCCAATAAAAACAGAAAAATATTGTACTTAATATTTTCCTGGAGGATACATTTGGGATTAGCCTTTGAAGTTGGTAATAGTGAAAAATGAAGTCAAAAAGATAATGATTTTAGTCAATTCTTTTCCAGAATGAGTGCTTAAAGAAGAGGAGGCTATTCATGTGGCACAGCTTGAAGCAGGCATCAGGTGCAGATGGAGATGGGCCTGGGTCAAGTTGGAGGCCAGAACAAAAATAAGCAAAGAAATTAGGCAGATTTCATTTTAATCTTAAATTTGTACATCAACATGCACTTGAGCGGTGTAAATAAATGTTTTTCTGCGTGAAGAAAATGTGTTTGCCTTATTGTCCTCTTCAGTCTTCTAGATTGCTTAATGTATGTTAAAATAAAAAATAAATCTCTGCGGAGGCCTGGAGAATCCCCCCAGACCCCCATACAATGTTTTTTTTTTTGTCACCTTTTTTTTTTTCATGCCTTAGGTGTTTTTTCATGTCTGAGATTTACATTGGATTTGTAACTATGATTATCTATTCGCCTCAGCTATAAATCATTATGCCTTTTCTTGTCTGTTGGCAGCTGTTCAGAACGGCATCATTGCAGAGACCATTGAGGACAAAATGCAATTGCCTGTAAGTGACTTGGCAGATGATCTTCAGCAGGAAGCTGATGATGGGGCAGAGGCAGTGTTAGTGGTAATGGAAGCCCAAGAGGATCTTGGCTCTGGTGAAGACATTTTGACTGATCTTGAACCACAACCAGATCCTGTCAGTGTTGAAGAACCTGGTTCAGCTTCTTGTTCATCAAAGGCCTCCGGTGACTCAACATTTGCTGATGTTGCTGCAGAAGCCTTGGACCCTTTGATGGCCAAACCACTTTCCGAGGAGGAGATCCCTGCCATGGGAGATAGTGAAATTAGGCAAGCAGAGGTCCCTGCTGAAGAAAATATTGAAACTTGTAAGACAATTGTTCCTGTCCCAGAAGATGATGATGTGATTAAGGGTGAGGTCTCAGTTGTAGAAGAAATGAAGGCTGATAGACCTACTGTAGATGTTGAACCTGTGTATGCTAAGGTTCCTGCTGTTGTAGAACAGGCATCTGCTGTCCCAGCTGGGGCCTCTCCTGAAGTTGCCAATCCTGTTGTTGAACCTGTGGTAGCAGATACACAGGAAGCAGTAGCTGATGTCCCTGATGAGGTGGCCCCTTGTTTAGAGACAGCAACTGAAAATTCTCCCCTGCTTCCACCTTTAGTAAGGCCTGAATCTCCTGCTTCAACTGAAGCTGCAATCAATGAAGTTGAACCACCAGCTGGAGCTACACCAGGTGATGGTTCAGTAGAAGATCGAATCACTGCTAAATCCTCTGAGGTAAATGAATCTCCTGCTTCAACTGAGGCTGCAATCAATGAAGTTGAACCACCAGCTGGAGCTACACCAGGTGATGCTTCAGTAGAAGATCCAATCACTGCTAAATCCTCTGAGGTAAAAGAAGCTACCATAGATACAGGGATTGCAGTGGCGACGATTCCGGAGATGCTTCCTTTAGTTCCAGTTACAGATGAGACACAAGCTGAGTATACATTAGCTGTTGAAGAGTCCAAAGAAGCTCTTGTGATGCCTTCAGAAACTGTTCCACAAGCAGAACCCTCGTGTCCTGCAGAATCGACCGCTCCTCAGGAGCCTGCCTTGGTAGTCCTGGAGGTTCCAGTAACTTCAACATTGCTTTTAAAAACATCATCAAAGGAAGCCTCAGAAGTTCCACCAGCTTTTGGAGCCTCTTCATCTTCTGTGGCGATTGATTGTGCCGTTGAAGTTCCTGTACCCAGGCCTACACAAAAAGAAATTGAGGCCAATTCACCAGTCACTGCTGCTGAGCAAGTTTCTGAACCCTCAACTCAAGGTATAAACTGACAGAACACCTTGCTGGTGCTCTTTTATTTAACGCCGCCAAACACAAAGTCAAGAAATATTTGTTAGATTACTGTTTGTTGGTTTGATGGGTTAAAAAAAAAACAATATTCATGAAATGGAGGGGTGGCACATGTGCCAAGCAAGAAGAATAGGTGTACGTAATAGAAATGCAGACAGATTTTCACTTTTTGCTGTTTGGAACAATTGAACTCCACCCCAGAATTCTGTCCGTCAGTTACAAATGTTTTAAGTCATCGTCATAAACCAGGAAGTAGCCTGCTAATTAATATATGACTCAGCGAAAAGCTTTTTACTTTTGCTTCTACTACTTAATTTTCGATGGAATTACTATTGACATATTCCCCTTAACAATGGTTTGACAATCAATAAGTGAAGTGAAGTGTGTGGTAGGTGACATTATTGTTTTTGTTTTTCCATGTTCTCTTGAGGTAAAACATTTAGTTGATGATGACAGCTATAATTTTACAGAACTTGATTTAACGCAGCGTTATACAGGTATTATCTGTCAAACCTACCATGGTAACTTGGTTGTCAAGGTGTCATACCACATCTCAACCTGTTAAATAATGAATGACTGACAAATTCTGACAAGCTTTTTGGAAAGACTTCCAAACAGTGCAACATTATGGCTGGCTGAAATAACCGACTAATCCACGCAAAGTTGGGCACTGGACCTGTCCAACACATTTAGACAGCTAATGAATAAGACCAAACATATTAGAGCTTGTTTACATGCAGACAAACAACTAATGGGAAAAGTCCCTTATCTAGCATGTAAACATTAAGATTGGCATTCATTATGCCAAAGCTTTGATAACTGTTACCATGCAGATATCCAACACACAGTTGGCTAGCAACCAAAAACACACAATGAATTGTTTACCTCTCTTTGAAGTGAAGTCCAACAATCCATTGCACATGGTCCTGTCTGGAGTACATTGTTTCCAGCAGACAACACCTCGTTAGTCTGTGAACACACACATATGCACGTAGGGATGCAGGCACACAAAAACACATGCGCGCATGCACACACACGCGCAAACAAAATGTAATACTTGAGTGAGTTTACTGTGGTAGCATTTTGTCACCACAACAGACTCAGCCACGCAAGTTTCACTGTGCACCATTTACAATAGTTCCTGGTTCTTCACATTACATAAGACAAATGCTCAACAAGACAAACCAGATCCCAACCAGGCACGAGAATTATTATCGTACAGGTGGGGAAAGAAATTTAAAGAGTATTTAGCTGATTTTACAACTTGATAAAGCTGTAAAATCTCTATACTTACCTTTACCTTTGTCTTTTTCACTGCTGGGTTTGAGAGAGGCACGTTCCTTGTTCTTATTTATTTATTTTTTTGGCTCATTTTAGAGTTTAGAATAGATTTGCCATGCAACCGTATAAAAGCTTCTGATGTGTCCCCAGCTACGTTCTCCATGTTAGGCAAGGTAAATGTATTCATACAGCGCATTTCATACACAAGGTATAACTCAATGTGCTTTACATGATTAAAAGCATTTAACAACAAAGAGCAAAAAGACATTTAAAAAGAAAGCAAAGAAAATCAAAAGACAGTTTACTAAAATTACTAAAAACATTCAGTGCAAGAAAGACCATTTAAAAGTGGAAATGCTCTAAAATGCTTAATCGTAAGCATGACAAAAAAAGAATTGTTTTTAACCTGGACTTAAAAACATTGCAATTGATTTCACTTCTGTTAGCAACTTTTTTCCATTTGTGTGCTGCATAATAGCTAAATGCTGCTTCACCATGTTTGCTTTGGACTCTGGGCTCCACTATCTCAGAACCCTGCTGGGTTTATGTCCCATGAGCATTTCTTTAATGTATTCAGGACCTAAACCATTTAGTGATTTATAGAGCATTAGCAGAACTTTAAATTCTATTCTATAGCTGACTAAGAACCAGTGTAGAGGCTTTAGAATTGGAGTAATGTGCTGTGATGACTTTGTTCTGGTCAGAACCCGAGCTGCAGCGTTCTGAATGAACTGCAGTTGTTTAATGCTCTTTTGCAGGAGTCCAGTCAGAAGACCACAACAATAGTCCAGTCTACTGGAGATAAAATCATATATGACCTCCTCCTGGTCTGGTTGGAACATGCAACCCTTCACTCTGGATATGTTCTTCAGCTGGTGGAGGCTGTTTTAGTAATAGAATTGATATGAATCACGAAAGTCAGCTCGAAATCTGTCAGCACACCAAGGTTTCGGACTTGGTCTTTGGTTTTTAAAGAGTGTGACTCCAGGTATTTACTAACAGTGATGCTCTCTACTGCCAAAAACCATTAGCTTGGTTTTGTTGTGGTTTAAATTAAGGAAATTGTGATTCATCCAGTTATTTGTTTTAGACAGTGACACAACACCTCAATTGAACTGTAGTCATCTGGAGACACTGCTAGATATAAATAACTGTGTGTCATCTACATAGCTAAGATAGTCAACAGTCAAGTTCTGAAGAATTTGACTCAAAGGTAGCATATACAGGCTGAACAAAAGGGATCCAAGAACTGACTCTTGAGGAAACCCGTGTGTCATTGCCTTTCTATAAGATTGGAAACTTACAATAGTTACAAAATAACTCGGCATGGTGGTTGACTGGTTAGCACATCTGCCGCACAGTTCTGAGGACCCGAGTTCAAATCTGGCCTCGACTATGTGGAGTTTGCATGTTGTCCCTGTTCCTGCGTGGGTTTTCTCCAGGTATTCCGCTTTCCTGCCACATCCCAAAAACATTTTGCATATTCATGAGTTATTTGTCGCAATAAGTGAGTGGCCCTACACGCAGTGAAAGAGTCCCAGGGGTATGTGCCTGCGGACCCCATGCAAGTGAATTGACACTGTTTTACATTCACAACGACTGACAGAAGTGTCCTGTAATTGCTGTGCACGGACCGCGGAGGATGAGGACCCCACCCAATCAATCGAGGGGCAGGGATCCACCCCAGAGCAGCCCGGTGGACGGGACACGTCCCACACCGAGGGACCCAGGGCGGTCCGCCGGCCCCACACAGGCGCCCCAGCGAGTGCCCCCGACAACTGGCCACCCTTAACACAAGGTTTAGGAGTGTGTTTATGGGAATTAGTAACCATTTTTCCAGAAGCGCATTTGTGGGGTTACACACTGACGTTGGACGAGAAAGCCTGGCTCTCAGTCTCCGCTCTAATTACTCCAAAAGTGTTCTGTAGGGTTGAGGTCAGGATTGTGCAGGCCAGTCATGTTCATCCACACCAGACCCTGTCATCCATGTCTTTATGAACCTTGATTTGTCCACTGATACACATTTCCAAACTGTTACCACAAAGTTGGAAATGCCCAAAATATTAGCTCCAGTGAAGGGAACTGTGAATGCTTCAGCATACCAAGAGATTTTGGACTGTCAAACAGTGTCATTACCCCTTCCTGTTCCAACATGTCTGCGCACTACTGCACAAAGCAAGGTCCATAAAGACATGGATGAGAGAATTTGGTATGGTTGAACTTGACTCTCCTGCACAGAGTCCTCCCCTCAACCTGATAGAACACCTTTGGGTTGATTTTGAGTGGACAGTGAGCCAGGTCTTCTCGTCCAACATCAGAATGTGACCTCACAAAATATGCTCCTGGAAGAATGGGCAAAAATTCCCGTAAACTCACTCCTAAACCTTGCTGAACCCCATCCCACAAGAATTGAAGCGGTTACAGCTGCCAAGGGTAGACCCACATTATATTAACCCTTTTAGCACCATAATAATAGATATATTTATTAGTTTCAGAGCTTACAGGGGCAGTTTGAATGATTAAAATTGCACGACATAGCAAGGACGTAGTTACGGTCATTTGAAATACACATGCGTCGCGGTGTCACCGGTGATCCCCGTGGTTTTAAAAGGGTTAAACTATATGGATTTAGAATAGGATATCACTTAAACTTATATGTGAGTCAAGGCAGGTGAGCGAATACTTTTGGCAATATAGTGTACGTGTGGTATATTTGGCACGTGATTAATCACGATTAATCAAAATTCAAATGTGTGATTAATGTGATTAAAAAAGTAGTCAATTGCATTTCCCTATGTGTATGTGTGTGTGTTTGTGCCTGTGTAGTAGTGTCTGAAGCAGAGTGCCATCAGGATATGGAGAAAGAAAAAGCCAAAAAGGAAGACTGAATCGGTAAGAGAAAATAAACTGTAATACAGAATCAGAATGACATTAACCAATAGAAGAACATCCATCCATCCATTATCTGAGCCACTTATCCTCACAGGGGTCGCGGGAGCGCTGGAGCCTATTCCAGCTATCATCGGGTAGGAGGCGGGGCACACCCTGAACTGCTTGCCAGACAATCGCAGGGCACATATAAGTAAACAACCATTCACCCCTACGGGCAATTGAGAGTTGTTAATTAACCTACAATGCATGTCTTTGGGATGTGGGAGGAAACCGGAGTGCCCGGAGAAAACCCACGCAGGCACACGGAGAACATGTAACTCCACACAGGCGGGGCCGGGGATTGAACCCCGGTCCTCAGAACTGTGAGGTAGACGCTCTAACCAGTCAACTACCGTGCCGCCTAGGAGCATGTCACGCAGTAAAACCAACCAGAATCAGAATCGGAATCTTTAGAATCATCTTTATTTGCCAAGTATGTCCAAAAAACACACAAGGAATTTGTCTCCGGTAATTGGAGCTGCTCTAGTAGGACGTACCACGTGCAGTGATGGACAGAACTATTGTATACCTGAGGAATTTGCAGAAATTCCGAAGAAGGGTCAGCACTATAAACATTTGAGCTATAAAAAAAAAAAAAAAAAACATACACATTTACCAGTAGTGTGAATGGTTGTTTATATGTTTGTGCCTTGCAATTGAGGGGTGACGAGTCTGTGGTGTACCCTGCCTCTCGTGCAGATTGTGGTTTCAGCTCCAGCTCACCCATGACCCTAATGAGGACAAGTAGTATAGAAAATGGATGAATGGAAGGAAAAATTTAATAAAATGTTGAATAGTCATAGTCATAAGTGTTCGTTAACTGTTTTTATCATCTTTCAGACAGGAGAAAACTGCTAAAAAAAAAAAGGAAAAAACTCAAAGCTGCAAATATAAAGGCAAGTGATGGAAAAAGGTGATGCATCAACAAAGCCAACCTACCATTGTCTGTATTGTCGTAGTTTTTATCAAGTGTATACATGTCTGATAGATGAATACACAATGTGGCTTAATTTTCCACCTATTAGAACAAGTTTTTAACAGATTCTATTATTACTATATATTGGAGATGCTATGTAAACAAATAAGATGGGTAACATGGTCCAAGTGTAGTTGTTAATGGTACTATAACATACTATAAAATGTTTTAGTTATGTCACATTTCAGAAATGTAGTCATATTGTACTTTGATGTGTATGTAATATCTTTGGCATCTTCCTACTAATGTGGTTGGTGTTTTTAATTAAAAAAAATTGTTGAATTACCTCCAGTTCTGAATGACGTTTTAAAATAAAAATCCTGAATGTCCAACAAAACTAACTAAAAAAACGTAATTCATGGAATGTGCAGAAAGATTCCTTTTTTATTACTATTGTCTTTCGTCATCAGCATTTTTGTCTGTAATACAGAACATTCCTTATACTGTATGGGATTCTGCTAACAGTGAACAGAATAAAGTTTCAGTCACTAATCCCATTTTGTGTGTGTCTCTATCTGTGTGTGTGTGTGTGTTTTAAAGGATACATCATTTTTGAAACAATATTACATTTTGTGCAAACACAGAAGGGACATTATTAGGTGTACAAGAAATAACGTAAGGACCATGATGGAGGAATGTGTCGATTTAAATGACCTATTCATTTACTGTATATAATTTTATTACAATAAATAATGTATCTTTGTTCCTCTATTTATGCCAGTGAGCCATCGTGACAGACAGAACAAATGAATGGTCTTCTAATAGATGGCAGGAAGTAAATACAGTAATTAATGTATCCACCTTTTGCGACATTTTTGTTTGTTGGTGTGCCGTGACATTTTTCAACTGTAAAATATGTTCCTTGGCTCCATAAAGGTTGGAAATCACTGCTCGAGTCAGGTCATGTATTCTAATCAGTCAGGTCAAACCAACATTACAACATGACAGAAATAATGGCTGGTAACTTACTGTAACTAAATTACTTTATTTTTAATTAAATTACTTCACCCACACTGAAACTTTAGAGCATGATTTGACAGAATAGTGGCATGTTTACGTACCACCATTCGTGCTAGCACTAGCTTGCTAGGCTACATAACGTTTTTATTGCCTGCTTGCGAGCCGTATCGTATTAAAAGTACGTGAACATACCTGAAGCAAGCCTTAAACGAACATCCTCTCCGGTCCTGTGCACCGGTGACCACCAACACACCTTTTCCCCCCATTTTGTTCTTATAATACCGTCGGCGCGATCCACTCTTGTCGTCGCCATGGTAACGAGTGTATCTGGTCGCGTTTGTGTTGACACGATGTAGCCCAATGATCGGAAAAAACGGGATGCGGTGGTATAGGAATACAAGATTTTATTGCGGTAGTCTGACATTGTGCAATCGTGAAAGAGCAAATTTGTCTTGTAGTCTGATCCGGGCATTACGTGTTGTCTGTCTCAGACTTGTTTGTTCCACACTGCCGACATGTTTTTTTTAAATAACTTTATTGCCCGTCAGATATTTACACTACTACGCCAAATCAACAGCAATCAATGATGTCATTGATCGGATCGGCAAATTATGACATGAAAGCCGATCATCATAAAATGCTAATTATCGGCCAATACCGATAAGGCCGATAAAATCGGGTTAGAGTCTACAAAATGTACATTTAGGACATAAAAAAAAACCACGAGTGTGCAAAGTCATTGAACAATGAAAGTATACCACTAGTGTGGTGATGCTGATATAATGGCAATTGTGCAAAGGATACAGTCTTCAAGCAATTTAGAGCAGTTTTAAAGTGACTAATAGTGCAATGATCTGGTCTAGTGGCGATTGTGCAAATGGTGCAGAGTCATTCGACACATAAGTGTGCAGGAGTAATCAACAACAGTATGCAAACAGTGCAGCATGATAAAACTGAGTGTATGGATAATGGAGACGTGTCCCGACAGAGCTGTGCAAAATTGGCAGAATGTGGCAATAAAATTGGAAGTCAACTGTTTAACAAGTTAACGGCAAGAGGGAAAAAGCTGTTGGAATGTCTGCTGGTTTAATTTGCATTCTTCGATAGCACCTACCTGAGGGAAGGAGCTGGAATAGGTGGTGACCAGGATGTGGAGGGTCCAAGAGGATTTTGCATTGCCAAGTCTTATTATTGGCAGCATGCAAGTCCTCAAGAGTATGGATAATTTTTTTGGTAGTCTTGAATGTCTGTTGCAGTCTGATTTTGTCCTTCTTTGTGGCAGAACCAAACCAGACTGTGATGGATGAAGCGATTCAATGATTGCTGTGTAGAACTGCCTCAACAGCTCCTGTGGCAGGCCGTACTTCCTCTGGTGGGTCTTTTTGAGAAGTGGTTCCCAACCTTTTTTGCAACACGGACCGGTTTAGAGTAGGCTTTTTTTTTCCGCATTTTTTTTCGTGTAATGGCTGTCAAGGTGTGTTCTATATACATATACAGTCAAAATAAATGAGCACGACCTGACTTTAAAAAGAATGTTAAACGCATGAAAAAAACAACAACCCACCATAACGCATACCGGATAAAAGAAGCTTTCTTTTTCTTTGAGGTCGTAGGCTGTTCTTCTGCCTCCTCAGGTGGCCTTTTTCCTTTTGAAAAGAAGCTCTCCGAAGACATTTGTTTTTTACTCATTTTTGCTAGTTTGCGGACTTATTTTTGGTAACGTATCACATGACCGACGTGCAGTCTAAGTGTGTTCAAAAGAACAAATCTTTTCAGTGAACGTAATGAACTGAATCAGTTTATGAAATGATTCGTTCTTTGAGCTTGGCCACCGCCATGAGCGAGTCGGCTGGGAGCGGAAACGGAACTGCTGCAGCGTTCTCTGCAGTCGTGACGTGTCAATTGCGACACGCAGCAGCTGCAGTGGGGAAGATCTGGTCATTTGTCAAAATCAAACAAATTTGACACATGAAAACGCAATACAACGGAAATTATATAAATTGTTCATTCCTTTCATGCAGCCCGGTAACAAATGCCTCACGGACCAGTATCGGACTGCGGACCGGGGGTTGGGACCACTGTTTTTGTGGATGGCGTTGATATTAGTCTCTCACTTCAGGCTCAATTCCCAGGGACCTGAAGGTCTCGACTGGTGTCACAGGGCAGTTGGCCAGCGTGAGGGGCAGCTGTGGCGAAGGATGTTTCCTGAAGTCCACGATCATCTCTACCGTCTTGGGTGTGTTGGCCGCACCAAAGGTTCAGCCGCTCCACTTCCTGTCGATACGCAGACTTGTCACCATCTTTGATGAGGCCATTGACTGTGTGTCATCTTCAAACTTCAGGAGGTTGACGGCCGGGTGTGTTGTTCGTGGAGAGAAAGAGTAGCAGAGAAAGGACATATCCTTGGGCAGCTCATGGTGCGTGTGGATGAGGTGGTGTCAACCAGCCTCACCTACTGTGTCATGCCCGTCAGGAAGCTGTAAATGCACTGACAGACGGCAGGCGAGACGTTGAGCTGGAGAAGCTTGGAGGAGAGGAGTTCGGGGATTATGGTGTTCAACGCAAAGCTGAAGTCCACGAACAGGATCCTCGTGTAGGTCCCTGCGCTGTCAAGGTGTTCCAGGATGAAGTCCAGTCCAATGTTGACTGTGTTATCCACAGACCTGTTTGCTCGATAGACAAACTGCAGGGGGACCAACAGGGGTCCTGCAGGCGCTTTTGAGGTGGTCCAGCACGAGGCGAGCAAAGGACTTCATGATGACAGATGTTAGAGCAACAGGTTTGTAGTTATTCAGTCCTGAAATTACAGGTTTCTTGGGGACTGGGATGATGGTGGTGGGTTTGAGGCAGGATGGGACTTCACACAGTTACAAAGATCTATTGGAGATAGAGTTTGAAAACTGGAGCAAGCTGGTCCGTGCAGGCTTTCAAGCTGGAGGGGGACAAACTGTTCAGGCCTGCCGCTTTGTTGATCTTTTGTTGTTTAAAGACACGTTTGACGTCCTGTTCGTGATGGTCAACGCAGAAGGGGGAATCAGAGGTGTGATGGTGGTTGTCGGTGGTGCAGCTGAGTGGATGTGGTGTGTGAAAGTGTCCTTTTCAAATCTGCAATAGAAGGTATTCAAGTCGTCAGCCAGTCCTTTATTGTTCGCAGCTTGGGGGGATGATCGCTTGTAGCTGGTTAGCGATTGTAATCCTTGCCAAAGTGACGCAGAGTCATTAGCAGCAAACTGATTTTCCAGCTTTCCTGCATAATTCCTCTTTGCAATGCTGATTTCCTTTGTCAGCTGGTTTCTGGCCTGATTGTACAGAGCTCTGTCCCCACTCCGATAGGCCTCCGCTTTAGCCAGGCGAAGTTGCCGAAGTTTGGCGGTGAACATTGGCTCGTTGTTATTGAACGTGCAAAATGTCTTTGTTAGTACAAACACGTCTTCACAGAAGCTGATGTAGGATATAATAGTATAGTCATCCAAACTGCCAGTTGAAGTTTCAAAGGCATTCCAATTTGTGCAGTCTAAAGAGTCTTGAAGTTCCATCTTAGCTTCACTGGTCCACTTCTTCACTGTTTTCGTCACAGGCTTCGCACATTTAAATTTGTGCTTTTATGTTGGTATTAAGTAAATTAAACAGTGATCAGACGAGGCCAAAGCTCCACGGGGAATAGCACGGTCCTTAGGTGTGGTATGGCAGTGGTCTTGAATGTTGTTTTCCCTGGTGGGACAGTCAATGTGTTGCTTGTATTTAGGGAGTTCGTGGTTGAGTTTTCCTTTGTTAAAGTCCCTCAAGAATAATGAAGGATGAATCTGGGTGCTTTTTGTTTGTTTACTTGGTCAGCCAGCGTTTGCAGTGTGGCGGTTGTGTTAGCCTGTGTGTGTGTGTGTGGGGAGGGGGGGGGGGGGGGGGGGTTTGTAAAGACCGGTGAGTATGAATGAAGCAAACACGCGCGGCGAGTAGAATGACTTACAGTTCAAAAACAGTGACTCCAAGTCCAGGCTACAGTGTGTGCTGAGCTCAGACATCAGTTCACCATTTTTTATTGATGTAGATGCATGTCCCGCCACCTTTTGTTTTCCCTGAAATCTCCATGTTACGGTCCGCTCGGTGTAGTTGGAAACCACACAGCAGTACGAAGCCGTCAGGGATGCGTTCAAAAAGCCAAGTCTCTCTGAAGCAGAAGGCGGCAGAATGAGCAAAGTCTTTACTGGTCTTTGTAAGGAGATGAAGCTCGTCCATTTTGTTGGGTAGACAGCGTAGATTTTCAAGGAGAGTCGAAGGAAGTGGCGTTCGAAATCCTTGCTGTCGAAGCTTAGCTTGCACTCCGGCACGCTTTCATCTGTGGCGCCGTCTTCGTCTTCTCCATGCTTCTCCATGCTCTGAGAAAAAACTTTGTGGATTTGTGAAAGTTGGCAAATAAAATGTGGAGTAGACTCTCTAATATTAAGCAAGTCTTCCCTAGTGCAAGTAAGTCACGTAATGTCTCCAAAGATGAACGAAAATACAAAAACAAGGACAAAACTACAGAGTGCGTCATCAAGGCGTCATCTTAGTCATTGAGAGTATTGAAGTATGAGCACTCTATTAAGTTCAAATTGAATTAATTTCAAGCAACATCAGTTTCACTGTGCTTACACAGGACGCAACACACACCACAAACATGGTGAACAACTTAAATATACAGTGTAATGCACAGTGTTGTTTTATTTATTTTTTAAATAATAAAAAAAAAAACTAATTCCAATGTAGCTCACAAGTCAATCGCACCTCCAGGATATCAACCTGTTCAGTTAGGCAGCCATACGAATTGTGAATCAGTTTCTATTGCTGTTGTGGAAATAGAACTGACGTCCGTTGGAAATGAGCGGTAATTAGCAACTTAGCATGTATTGAAGAAGGGTTTTCACTAGAATGTTTCAACCATTAATATCTAGGGTGTGTTGTTGACGTGTTCCCTTTATTATTATTATTTTTTAGAAGCACATATTGACACAATTTTAAAATCAGTTACCGTTAGAGAAATCCTACCCCTAAATAGTGTGTTTTCTACAAGTTTAACCATATTGGAATAAAAAATTAAGTACAGTACAAGTTGTTGGGAAGCTATTCCAGCATGGGGAAACAGCGTCCTCAAGTGGTTGGAATGTGCTCTGAGCATTATTGGTAGGCTACTGAAGGCAAGAGCAGTTCCCCACTGTTGTCACCTTGGGAACCATATTTTCCTATTGTTGCAAAGTCGTGAGTTGTGACCCACTTTTATAGAAGTTAAGAACAAGAAAGATTTGTTTTTGTTTAAAAATAGCCTTTGAAAATACATGTACAATCAGGGTTGGGAAGGTTACTTTAAAAATGTATTCCGCTACAGTAAAAAAAAATGTAGTCAATAATGTATATGTATGTATGTATATAACTTGATGACATTCACTTTTGGATTACTCCAATACCAAATTTGACAAAAGACATTCCAATAAAATATACAGTATATTTAATATTCATGTTTTTGGAATGTGGGAATCAGAAACCGAGCAGTGTTCTGTTATTGGACTTCTGCGCTCATCACCGATTGTCCAAAAGGAACACCAAGGTCAAACACCTAAAACTACTCTGTCACACCTACAGCACACCTCACCATTGTTCTGATGCCGTCATACATGTGCTGTACTATTCTAACATACTTCTCTGCCACTCCAGACCTCCGCATGCAGTACCACAGTTCCTCTCTGGGTACTCTGTCATAGGCGTTCTCTAGATCTACAAAGACACAATGTAGCTCCTTCTGACCTTCCTTGTACTTCTCCATCAAAACCCTCAAAGCGAATAATGTATCTGTGGTACTCTTTCTACGCATGAAACCATACTGTTGCTTGCAAATACTCACTTCTGTCCTGAGTCTAGCCTCCACTACTCTTTCCCATAACTTCATTGTGTGGCTCATCAACTTTATTCCTCTATAGTTCCCACAGCTCTGCACATCACCCTTGTTCTTAAAAATGGGCACCAGCACACTTTTCCTCCATTCCTCAGGCATCTTCTCACCTGCTAGAATTCTGTTGAACAAGCTGGTCAAAGACTCCACAGCCACCTCTCCAAGATGCTTCCATACCTCCACAGGAATGTCATCAGGACCAACTGTCTTTCCATTTCTCCACCTCTTTAGTGCCTTTCTAACTTCCCCCTTATTACTTACTGCTACTTCCTGGTCCACCACACTTGCCTCTTCTACTCTTCCTTTGCTCTCATTTTCCTCATTCATCAAATAATCAAAGTCTTCTTTCCATCTATCTAGCACACAGTCAAAAACATTTCATCTCGATCCTTAATCACCCTAACCTGCTGGGCATTCTTCGCATCTCTAGCCCTCTGTCTGGCCAACCTGAAAAAAATAAATAAGTTGATTAAAAAATGGGAACAACAGAGTGAAACAATTTAACTACACGTAATAACTAATCAGCCAGGATGATAATGAATTTGGAAAACAAAAATCACATTTTAATAGAGTATATTAAAGTATATTTTAAAACATTAAAGTGGTATGCAGACAGGTGCATTTAAACAATGCAAACGTTCCTACGGCGCTCGATAAATGTAGTTGCGCATACACACTACAACTCCCATGAGCACCAAATATCCGGAAGCAACTCGCACGTTCTCTCTCTGAGTTTCACACGCTGGCTCGCTAGCTTGTCAACAGGACAAAAATCACATTTGAGACAGAATTCCTGGCATCCACCGAGGTAAATGTAGCTCCATTATATTATTTCATTGCGTTTTTGTTCGACAATAACACAATTCGCACGTCCGCCTGGAATAACGTTGTTGGTTTGGGAGAAGTCTATGTTGTTTTTAGTTAGCTGAATATGATGGTATGGAATCAGGAATGTTCCCTTCTCGACAGAAAATGTCTGCCGCAAAAGTCAAAATGCGAAAGAAGAAACTGAGAAACCAGCCCGCCAGTGTGCAGTTTGTATCCTCGTCTGTTCGTGAGGAGGGCAGCCCCCATCCCAACGGTAACACTTGAAATCTTGACGTGTCAAAAACACACCGTTAATGTAGTAGTTTGTCTGGTTTTGTTCCTCTTCTTTCCCTGACGCGCACTACGTTTTCGTATTGTTCTTTCTTCATATGACCGATATTTAAGCATTTACACGCAAACCCTTTTTACAACTTAGTAGCATTTCTGTCACCTTTCTCTTACGTCATCTTCAATATCGTTGTGCCCGTTACGATGACGATAAACATTATTTAGGTATGTTACAAAAAAATTCAAACCTCCTGTATATTAAAATGGAGAATATAATTAGATAGCGATATGACACACGAATAAAATTAGCCCTAGTTTGTAAGAATCGGATAAAAATAAAGGATTTTTATGCTAGTGTTTATGTTGCAAATTGGCCCAAATAAATTGTTCCTGATTTTTAATTTCAATCTGATTCAAGTCTTGAATTTGACTATGCCACTCCAAAGTCTTCTTTTTTTTTTTTTTTTTTTTTAAAGCCATACAGAAGTTGACTTGCTGCTGTGTTTTGGATCGTTATCCTGCTGCAGAACTGTACACAGTGCTGATCGTGCACTGTTTCCCCCTCCCTGAAATGCCGGATGATGTCCCAGAATTTCCTCGCAGCTGTGTGGAAGTCGATTTCCATGGCCTCACCAAACACCTCCCACGCCGGAGTTTTTGCCTCAGCGACCCCAAAAGCCGTATTCCACTTGGCTAGCCGTACCCATCAGCTGTCTATAGGCCAAACAGGCCCGATAGGACTCCTTCTTCAGCTTGACAGCATCCCTGACAACTGGTGTCCACAAACGGGTTTGGAGATTTCCACCACAACAGGGACTGACCACCTTACGGCCACAGCTTCGATCAGCCACATCGACAATGGAGGTGCGGAACATAGTCCACTCGGACCCAATGTCCCCCGCCTCCTCCAGGATGTGTGAATTTCTTCCGGAGGTGGGAGTTGAAACTCCTTCTGACGGGACTCTGCCAGACGTTTCCAGCAGACCCTCACAATACATTTGGGTCTGCCAGGTTGGACCGGTATCTTCCCCCACCATCGGAGCCAACAGTGATTAAGGGCGCCATGTGGTGATTGGTTGACAGCTCCGCCCCTCTCTTCACCAGAGTGTCCAATAACACGACCACAAAGTTGATAATCGAACTACGGCCTAGGTTGTCCTTGTGCCAAGTGCATGTATGGACACCCTTATGTTTGACCTAGGTGTTCCTTTTGGACAATCGGTGATGAACACAGAAGTCCAATAACAGAACACTGCTCGGTTTCTGATCGGGGAGGCCGTTTTTCCAAATCACGCTTTTCCAGGTCTCGCTGTTATTGCCCACATGAGTGTCGAAGTCCCCTAGCAGAAGCAGGGAGCCCCCAGCAGGTGTGCTTTCCAGCACCCCCTCCGAGGACTCCAAGAAGGGTGGGTAATCTGAACTGCTGTTTGGTGCATAGGCACAGACAACAGTTGGGACCTGTCCCACCACCCGAAGGTGGAGGGAGGCTCCCCTTTTGTACACCGGGGTGAACCGCAACTTCCAGGCACCGGGACGTGGGCCGTCAGTATACCCACACCTGCTCGGTGCCTCTCACCGTGGGCAACTCCAGGGTGGAAGATATTTTGTTACATCTTTTTTTTTTTAATCTTTTGTCCGACTTGATTTTGTTGGGACAGAGTCTGTGATGTTTTTTTTGTTTTGTCCCTTCCCCCCAATTGAACATGACTGGAGATAATCAGGCTTGGGTGTGATCAGTCATAATTAACCAAAAATTGTGAATAGCCGCAATTAATTTATGATTTAACAAGTATGTATTTACTTTTTCACAGAGCGCCAAGTAACCTTGTTATTTTTCCTTAATGAAAACCATTTAAAAACAGCATTTCTTTTTTTTTTTTTTTTTTTTTTGTAATCCCTTGGTTTATATTTGTCTATTTACATTTGTTTGATGATCTTAATAAAGTGAGGAAATTATGCAAAAATCTAAGAATTTGAGAAGGGGGCCATTACGTTTTCACGGCACTTATCGTTTAATAAATAAAATGATCAACGATAGTTTATAGTCCGGAGGTGGGAGTTGAAACTCCTTCTGACGGGACTCTGCCAGACGTTGGGTTATAGTTTTTTCCGCACTCGGTATATGGTCATTGTTGTAGTGTGGATCACACAGTGGACAAGAGTTGGACGGCTCTGTTTTTACGGCGGACCAGTACACTCTTGCCGGTGTTGGCTGCGTCCAATACTCCACAGCCTTGCTACATGTGCAGCGCAACAGAGACACTTAAGGGAATGTTCAGTTTGTTGTGTTCGCTAGCCCGGCTGTGAGTTAACGAGCTAGCCTGACGCTAGGGAGCTAAACAGCTCGCTCTGCCGCGGCGGCAAAGTAATTTTAAACGTTAGTGGCTCTCAGAGTTGTTGTGTGTGTGTTAGTCCCCAGTTAACACAAACATCGGAATGTTAACTGTTTATTAAGCGTAACCTCAGTGGCACATGTAAGTCAGCCACTAGGTGACGACAGCGAACGTCAACGTACAAGTGATAGGTGAAGGGCTCATCTTCAGCGGACCAACCACACAGTAGCCGGGTTTAAATGGAGACTTTTTTTTGTCATTCTGATTGAAATAATTCAGATTGAAGATCTCTGGTCAACTGTTTACATGTGATGTGATCTATTTCGATTTGGTGCATACATAATGTGCACTACATTTAATCGGAACAGCCGTGAGACATGCGTACGTCGTCGTAAACGTCACGTCAAGGTTGGGGTCCATCGTCCATTCAACACAGTAGTTTGGATTGTTTTTATGTTAAAAAAAACAAAACACTTGATTAAAAATAACTTGTAAGTAGTAGTAGACCGTAGATCCGATGAGTTTTTCCTGGGGGGGTGTCTCAGTCACTGACGTTATAGGCTGTTTTCGTACTCCTTGAAAGCTGACAGCTAGATCCCTTTCACACACCCACCATCAACACACAGATGTAATTTTGAATATTACTCCGCGGTGGACTAATATACGGCCTGAGGTTCCACCTGTGCGCTTGAAGTCACAGGAGTTGACGAGACCAGAAAAAAATTAACAGCGTCTGCTGTTAATAAGTCACGGTACCTTTACTTCGTTACAATGATCTAAATGTCGCTTGCTACTTTTATTGATCAATTATTGCTTATTTATCAACTATTTCGTGTGCGAGACTCCGACTTCCGCATCGGGCGCTGTCACTCCAATTTAAGCGCGAGTGACGTTTGTCTAGTTCACCAATTAAACGACACAAGAAAGTCACATGACCTCACACGTCTTCCATTGGGCTTTCCGGACATAGGTATTCATACTAGATAAGCCTGCCCCGCTGATCGTCGTGCGTACATGGTGGCCATGTTCGGAAGATCGTCGTGACCATGAAGGCTACTCTTGTTTACATTTAGACGAACAAAAACTACAGCTTTCATGTATTGTATTGTCTGGCACTGTCTGAAGAAACGTGGATATTTCAGCTCACTTATAACTTGAGAAAACACCATGCAGTAAATTGCTGATGTTTTGACTGTGGATACACACACACACACCCAGCAACATCAGAATTTGTACATTCTTTTTTTTTTTGTATTTTATTTTTTTTAAAAATGCTGTTCATGCTATGGTAAACAAAATCTGAAGTTACTCACTATTTACAAAGTATGCTTTCTTCAAGCTGTTTATTCATCACTCCCACGTAGTTTACTGTAAAAGAAAACTGGAATTGATGCTCATATTCATTCTGTCTGCAAGATAATCCTGCCCTTTTGTTGTGACAGAAAAGTCACCTGACCAAAAATCTGAAGTCTCTCACGATTTACTCTATTTACTAGTGAAATGGAAAGAAAATGCCGGCCGGTGATCTGGATTTATTAACATACCAACATTCTTATTTATTTGTAAACATTGCCCGTCAGGTGGAGGTGGTGATGGTCCATCTGACAAAGATCCACTTTCAGTTAGAAAGAAGAGCTCCCACCAACAGACTGGGTGGGTCCGTGGACACCAGAAAGATGGTGGAGTCTATGCTGACAAGATGCCTCAGTATATTACTGGTAAATTCACCTCTCCTCTTTTACATGAGTAGACAGTTAGAGACAGTTCGACTGAAGGCTTAATTACGATTTACCCCTTCCTCTAAACATCAGCACTGTAATCAATTTACTACTTGTATTCTTTCAGTCTGTTGCTTTTAATCTGAATGGTTTCACTCATCAAGCTAACGTTTGGTAACTACAGTGAACCTCCATTTATTGCGGCTTGCACACTTCTCCAAGTAAGAGTCCAAGTATGCTTTCTTCAAGCTGTTTATTCATCACTCCCACGTAGTTTACTGTAAAAGAAAACTGGAATTGATGCTCATATTCATTCAGTCTGCAAGATAATCCCACCCTTTTGTTGTGATAGAAAAGTCAACTGACCAAAACCTCCAATCAGGTTCAGTGGGAATATTTGGAATCGCAACACATACTGTCTGCATCAGATTAGATTTGGTTTTGCATTTTGGCCATTGATATAACAATACTAACTGCTCTATGGGAACAATGCATATTAAAATGGCAAAATGTGCTACTGTATTACACCGAAGGGGCATCCCCTCTCCTTCGTCTCAATTATGCTGCGTCTTTTCCAGTCGACCTTGGTGCTGCCTGGAATGTTGCGGCTGTGGGCACTGCAGGCGCACATCACAACCCATAAAAAATGGTTGCTTAAAAATCCATGCTAAAACGAGAGCAAACAAATGGAGATATTGGGGTTAACTGCCCACTATAAGAGGGTTCTTGCATTGTTTGAGTGACAATTGTTAATGTTCCTCTCGCCAAATTGTATCCGTAGCTGGAGTTTTTGCCAGGGCCAGGGCAGCAGAGGTAAGAGCCATGCTGAAAGCTGTTACCAAGACCACAGGCAGCTGTCATGTCTTTGGAGTGCTGCCAAAACATATGAGAAGAAGAGCAATGAGCCACAACACCAAGCGTCTTCCTTGCCGCCTGAGAGAGATGGCCAACAAAATGGTAGTGTTCAGAAGTGGTTCTTCCTCATTGTTGGTTTCTGTTTTAATCAATCTTACAAACGCGTTACTTTGTCACTTACATTATTTTTATGTTGGCTGACCACAGAGGGAGAAATGCTTGCAGGGCAGCTTTAAAAAAAAGGCGCACTCTAAGAACAAGAGCCGAAAAGCTCGTCGCCGTCACGGAAACATGCTGCTGGAGTTCAACCGGCGGCAGAGAAAGAATGTGTGGTTGGAGACGCACATTTGGCACGCAAAGCGCTTCCACATGGTAAAAAAGTGGGGCTACTGCCTAGGGGACAGACCCACCTTGAAATGCTACCGCCCCTGCTACAGAGCCATGAGCACTCATTGTCTGCTGCAGGTATGGACCTTCACACAAGGGAGGAAAGGATTGTGTTTTGTATTTCATAAACAGTGAACCCCTGTTTATCGCGGGGGATACGTTCCAGATTCACCAGTGATGAGTGAAAATCTGCGATATATATATATATATATATATATATATATATATATATATAAATCATTATCAATTTTTTTTTATACATGTAGGTTTACCCCTCTGAGAGGTTTATAATACATTTTAACTTAAGTACTGCTTATCTCCTGTTCTCACCCTCTCGCAGTCACGAAATGGGAAACTATTGTATAACATCACTATGAGGAAACAAAAAGAAGACTCTCGCTTGCACAGTTCTCCAAATAAGAGGCAAGCCTGCCTGCTTCAAGCTGCTTGTCATTCTCAGTTAGGGATGGGATTCGAGAACCGGTACCTATCGCGAGCCGGTTCTAAAGTTAACGATAACTTGGAATCGTTCGCTAAATTTCCAAAAGGTTCCCTTATCAATTCTAGTAGGGGAGAATGACGTATCGCACACTTTACGCAGTTTACGCAACATGTGGACCTTCTAGTATTCATAGGATGATCGCCCTGCAAGTGGTCTTAATAGGCTATATCGGTCTAACAATTCTGAGTAAGGGTGCCAGATTGCCACCAAAACCAGCAGTATGACACCAATTTAACTATACTAAAAACGACACCACTTAAACTATTAAACCCTGTCTGTGCAAAAAAAACACATTTAAATATGGGTTTTAACGCATTAAAAATAAAAACTGAGCGCTTAAAAATCCACGATAATAAAAGGGTGCAAACGATAGACCTTGGCATAGCGGAGGTTCACTCATAGAAATAGATTTAAAAAATAAATAAAATAAAATAAAAAAAAAATAGTAGTCTGAGACCGATTTCTGCTTGTGACTGAACAGGACCTGACTTACTACTGCTGCCTAGAGCTCCAGGGAGAGGAAGACAAGCTACTGGATTGTCTGTCACAACTGACCAGCAAGGAGACTGGTGACTGTGCTCTTCCTCAACCACAAATGCAGCTTTTGATTTGTGACGACGAGTCAGTTTGCATAACATGTACTGCGTTTGTAATTCGGCAGGCCCTACATTTGCTCAACGGTTGTGTCTGTCAGGACAAAGACAAGGTAGCGTGGTGTTGTACAGGGCAGGACAGTTCCCCTCGCAGCCTTTGGGCCCGGTCACATTCCTCTGGAGACCCCGTTCCCTGGGCTCAGTTCACAGGCAAATGTGGACTTGGGTTCATCCCACTCTTAAACAAGTAGGGTGTTTTTGTTATTTGTTTAATTTAAAGTTTTTCTTTACTGAATGGATTTTTACTTGCAGGACATCCTCAGTGAGTTCCTAAGTGTGTGTCAGTGTCATGAGGCTGTGGTCCCGCTGCCCATGTCATATGGTACGCGCACAGAGGCAATCTCCACCACAGATTCAGAACCGAAGCCTGATGGAGCCCCTGAAATCAAGCAGGCACCTGGGACTAAGAGGAAGCAAAGCCAAAAGGATGCCAGTGGACCTCCTCCTAAGAAGCTCTTTGGTGATGGCACCAGATCACCCGACACCCCTGTTACCTGGAAATCCAACTCAACTGGAATATTAATCAAGTTTGTGCTGCTTCTTGATTGGATTTGTGAGAAAAATCTGCAAAAGGTGACATGAAATATGTTGTTTATCTTATGCAGTGATCTCACAATGGAGATTGTAAGATACCGCCTGATTGGACCGCAATCCCATTCTGTGCTGGCAGATGCTTTGGAAGCTGCTACAAACTGTGATGTAAGTGTCTGTGAATTTTTATCAGCATGGTGAGCAAAGTCTTTTTTTTTTTTTATACCAACCAAATGTTGCATTGTCTCTTATTAGGATATGAGCAAATCCCAGCCCTCCTGCCTCTGGTGGCCTGATCACTGCAAAGATGAGCATAAGATGAAGCTCCATCAGCAACAAACCGATGTCTTTCACTTACTGAAAGGTTTACTTTTTCTGTCTCTGTGTGAATTGGTCGGTTTGAATGTTTTTTGTCATCTAATCATTGTTGTGTAACTCGTCCAGGCATCTACTCAACTGCAGAGCTCCCACCTGGCACAGTGCTGGGGCTGACAGTTGATGACCCGAGGCTTAATATACCGGCAAAGAGGGTTAAAGCGTTGCCCTGTGTAAAGGAGACACAAGGTAAAAGCTGTCCTACCGCTGAGGCGGTGGAAGTGCGGGCTGCTAATTACGACAGATGCTAATTGTGGTTTACACGTATGCCATTTAGTGTGCTTAGTCTTCCTTTTCAAATTCGAACCCCCATTTGCTTCGTAGAACTTGGTTTATCTGTCAAAGGAGATGTATAGTGGGTATGGAAAGTATTCAGACCCCCTTACATTTTTCACTGTTATATTTTTCACTGTTATATTGCACATTCATGGCGGCACGGTGCACGACTGGTTAGGGCGTCTGCCTCACAGTTCTGAGGACCCGGGTTCAATCCCCGGCCCCGCCTGTGTGGAGTTTGCATGTTCTCCCCGTGCCTGTGTGGGTTTTCTCCGGGCACTCTAGTTTCCTCCCACATCCCAAAAACATGCATGAATTGGAGACTCTAAATTGCCCCTAGGTGTGACTGTGAGTGCGAATGGTTGTTTGTTTGTATGTGCCCTGCGATTGCCTGGCAACCAGTTCAGGGTGTACCCTGCCTCCTGCCCGATGATAGGGGGGATAGGCTCCAGCACGCCCGCGACCCTAGTGAGGAGAAGCGGCTCAGAAAATGGATGGATGGATATTGCACATTCAGCCGATCACATGTGACCAGCAGCCATGTCATGAGCAGACAAATGTGTGGTGGACTGTCATGTCAGTTCACCCACTGTTGCGTAACAGTGGGGCGGGTGTGCAGAATGGCTCACAAACACATTTGAAAAATTTGGGCAGATTTATAAAAAAAAAAAAAAAAGAAAAAAAGATTTACTATAATTTCTCGTCTAATCCGCACCCATGTTTAATCAGTACCCCCAAAGTTGACCTCAAAATTCTGGAAAACCCTTCTACCTATGTATAATGCATTTTTACAATGCATGATTTTGCTTCTACCCATATGATCAAAACATGAAGTATTATCTGTATTTTTGTTTTTTTCAAGGAATTATTCAGAAGTTAAGCACTTTATTTGAACATGCTCTTATTTTGAAAGTTCACAGCCCTACTTTTATTTAGTAAATGAAAAAACTTACGGTTGGCAGACTTTTTAAGATGGGTACAATTCTTTAAAGAAAACATGAAGCGCTCTGGTGAAACGCATACAGTTTGATTTTAATGGAATTCAAATTAAACTGTCAATTATTTCAGAAAAGCATTATCATTAAACAAAACATACCAAAGAAATTAATTATGGTTTATGTTCAGTCATCAGTCGTATTTAAGACAACAAAAAATATTTCACAAATTCTGTCAGGGTATGTAAACTCATGAGCACAACTGTGTGTGTGTGTGTGTATATGTGCATATATGCATATATATATATATATATATATATATATATATATATATATATATATATATATATATATATATATATATATATACACACACACATACATACATGCAGTCATACATACCCCTGTCATATTGGAATGAAAGTGTAGGCCGAGCATTTTTCATAACCTCTAGATGGCAATGCCATATTAGAATGAAAGTGTACACCGTTCTCATAACCTCTGGGTGATGGTGGCATATTGGAATGAAAGTGTATAGCTTTTTCTTAACCTCTAGATGGCGGCATACATTTATAAAATGTGAAAGTTTTTTTTATTATATATTGCCCTACACTTATGTATAATGTGCACCATTGACTTGACAATTTTTTTGCAGAAGAAATGCGCGTTATGCATGAGAAATTACGGTCCAAGGTGGTTGTTTTTTTTTTGTTCGCGCCCCCCCACACACTCTTGATGGGTGGGCCGGCCCAAATGTTTGCATAAAAGGCCATTAAAAAGTACATTTTCCGTAATGTCATCTTCAAGGTTTTTTTGGCTCAGTTTTATTAGTTCATCAACATGAGCTACAAATATGGTTGATAATAGCAGGTCCAAATAAGTCTGTTGTTCTGTCCTGAGGCCGTTTCACAGAGTGCACCCCTGGTCCTGTGCTCCTGGGGGGCCTCTGCCCAGCCATGCAGATGCTCCAGGTTCGAATCCTGGCAGGACCCTGTACTCCAAAAACGGCATCACTGACAAACAACAGCTTATGTTCCTCTTCCTTTAAACAGAGTGACACATTTTCACTGGTATAAATAATAGAAATGTTGCTCGGCAGCAAGAAGAGAGTGCCCCAGTTTTTGCCCTAGCTTTCCTTACCACCCTGAAATGGATAAGCAGTGTAAAAAAATAAATACACAGTGCAGGAAGACACTTCAAGTTTCTCATTGTCTGCTTCAAATGAGGCTTATCAACGGTCATTACTGAGGAGATGGATGCTCTTGTTGTCTGTATCTCGAAAACAGATATAATAAGGTAACTACAAAGTAAAATGGTGTTCATTTAGAATACAATACCGGTCATTCTCTAAATTTTGTATGTAGGTCTGATAAAATATATACTTTGAATATGAGATGGTAAACACATTCATGGATATATTAGATAGAAACATCTAAATTGGCATCTTGCTGCTCATTTAGACAATGATCATCTGAACTGAGAAATTTCCAAAATGTGTCACTATGGCAAGATTCATACAGTAACTCCATTTTCTATTTAAATGTGGGATTACACAGGGGCATGCTTATGTGATGTTTATTCCAGAGGTGGATGACGACAAGAGAAGGGCGCTGTCTTTGGGCGGTGTACCAGAACACTGTTGTCAGAGTTTCCTCTGGGAACAGTCTGTTCGCAACAATGTCACAGAGAAAAAAATTTCAGAGCAGGTATCACAAAATGGCATTCAAACTTTCTCTTAGTTTGTCTACAGTACTTTATTTATAAGGCCTTTTACTTCTGCCTTTACATCTCACAGGACTTGAACCGTATGAGGAGCGAGGTTCTCGTGCCC
This sequence comes from Phycodurus eques, assembly GCF_024500275.1. Classification (NCBI taxonomy): domain Eukaryota; kingdom Metazoa; phylum Chordata; class Actinopteri; order Syngnathiformes; family Syngnathidae; genus Phycodurus; species Phycodurus eques. The sequence continues at coordinate 5,892,420 of NC_084528.1, read as the reverse complement.
GGGTCGAGGCTTAGCCCTATTCCCCCACAGTGTCGAGTGCCCATCCTGCTGGTTCACCAGCCTGGCAAGCAGGAGGGACATGAGATGAATTCGTGGGGTGTCGGATGGGACCTGTTGCTTCCTAAAGGCTGGGGCATGGCTTTTTGGATCCCACTGGTGAGTACTGGGGACCACCCATTTTTGTGTGTGTGTGCGCGTGTGCGTGCGCGCCTGGGTTCCATTTTCCCTTTGTAAGAGGGACAGAAAGCAGAGGGGCTTACAGGTTTGCTTTTGAGGTTTTTCTTTCTGTTCTTAAACCTGTCTTTTTCAGGCGCTTGATGTGTGAAAATTGATCCTTCATGTTGATAGTTTTATAGAAAGATTATTCACTTGCTATGTCCTTATTTTTGTTTCAACACACCCTGTGAAAAAGTTGACCTGAAGCCCCCAGGTTTATTTTGTTTTTCCAATGACAGATCAAAATCCAGTGCTTACGTTCGCTCTTTGTCTGACATTTGTCCCTCTGCTAGGTGTACAGAGGTGTTCGCATTGGTGGACTAAAAATGAGTCTGACACACTCGCAAAATAAAGGTGTTCCTCACTTCCCCAACGATTACCCAGACTGCCCTGCAGGAGCCCGTTTTCAAGAGGACCAAGAGTCTGAGCTGCTTGAAAAGTTCAAAAGGTCAGTTGAAAAATAAAAGCAATTTGAGTTTCATCAAAAATACATCCTGCTTTTTCTTGACAAGAACAATTGTCATGTGGTATAGATTTTTTTTTTTTTTTATATATACACACACACACACACACACACACACACACACAGCGGCTGAATTAAGTATTGAACAAATCACAATTGTTCTCACTAAATATACTTCCAAAGGTGCTATTGAAAATTTCACCAGATGTTGGGAACAACCGAAGTAATCCATACATAAAAAGAAAGTAGAAAAAATAAACTAAAAAATTACGTTTTGTGTAAAAATGTGAAATGACAGGGAAAAAGTATTGAATACATGAAGAAAGGGAGGTGCAAACAGGCACGGAAAGCCAAGACAATCCAGCCCTTTGTCACTGCAAATGAATATCAGCTGGTACAGTCTTAATTGTGATGGGCTACAAAAAGGTCTCATTGCCAAGGTGTGAGTCAAGACACATCTCATGATGGGTAAGAGCATAGAGCTGTCTCAAAACCATTGCAAACTAATTGTTGCAAAGCATAACGATGGCTTTGGTTACAGGCGCATATCTAAGCTTCTGAATGTTCCAGTGAGCACTGTTGGGGCCAGAATACGTAAGTGGAATGCCAATCCTATACCACCATAAATTTGCCTCGATCGGGTGTTCCTCACAAGATTTCTGACGGAGGAGTGCTAAGAATAATCAGAAGAGTGGTCCAGGAGCCAATGATCACCCGTGCACAGCTTCAAAAAGACCTGAAATTCGCAGGTCCTGTTGTCACAAGGAAAACAGTGAGTAATGCACTCCGCCGCCATGGCCTGTATGCCCGCTCACCACGCAAGACCCATTGCTGGGGAAAAAAAAAGCATGTCAAAGTTTGCTGAATAACATTTGGACAAGCCAGTTAAATACTGGGAGAATATAGTCTGGTTGGATGAGAGCATAATTGAACTGTGAAGACGGTGACGTTCGGAGGTAGGAACATGATGGTGTTGGGGCTGCTTTCAGCATGTGGTACTTGTAAACTTCACGTTATTGAAGGAAGGATGAATGGGCAAACGAAGACATTCTTGACTAAAATCTGCTGCCATCAGTGAGGATGATGATAAATGAAACAAGGGTGGACATTTCAGCAGGATAATGATCCAAAACACGCCAAGAAAACTCTCAATTGGTTTCAAAGAAGAAAAAGTTTCAAATTAAAAAAATAAAGCAGCTAGAATGGCCCAACCAATCACCTGACTTGAACCCAATCGAAAATCTATTGAAAGAACTGAAACTCGAGGTCGATAAAAGAAGCCCACGGAACCTCCAAGATCTGAAGACTGCTTGTGCGGCCCAAAATCACACCAGAGCAATGCATGCGACTAGTTTCTCCATTCAGGCTTTTGTACAAAGTATTAAATATATACCAGTTGGTGTGTTCAATGCTTTTTCCCTGTGTCATTTCACATTATTACACAGAACTTAATTTCTGATCTTATTTGTTCTACTTTCTTTGTATATATGGATTACTTGGGTTGTTCTCAACATCTGATGACATTTTCAGGTCAAATAGCACCTTTGGAAATATAATTAATGCGAAAAATGGTGACGTTAAATACTTATTTCATATAACATATCAATAGGAAGTACAAATTTACGTGAATGTACTTAAAATATTGGATGATTTTACTCTGACCCTAAATAATTTCTATCACATGGATAGTTCCCCTGATGTAGATGACATTGTAATAAAGCTGTTTCGTCATCCTACGCTAGCTGTTGTTTAGCTTTCACAGTTTGTCTCATAAACTGGGGGATTTGCAGTTTGACAAGGGTTTGACCATTTGCCCTCTACTCTAGACGTCCACCTGCCAAAAGAACCAATTACATTAAACATGGCTGCCTGGCTCCATTCTGTTGCCCTTGGCAACAGCTGGCTGAGGAGTGGGATGTTATTGGAAGTGATGGAGAGGATAAAAAAGGACACATCCAGGCTAAAAGCACATTGCGGGGTGATACAGCAATCCAATCTGAGATAATGTCACATCACGAAGTCCCTGCGACAAAGCTGCAAACCCACTTCACTGTCCTGAGGTATGTTGTTTTAGTGTCCCGTTTGCATGTTATGTTCTCTATGGTGCCTGTGTCATATTGGTCAGATAAACGTCGATTTTACTCAAAATACGCAACAGTCGGGTCTCTGCTGACATTATTAGGCTTTACGCGATCAGGATTTTTGGGGCCGATCAGCGAGTTTAAACGAACCCGCTCCTCGATTTGATTGGGTGGGGTCCTCAGCCGCCGCCATGCAGCCACAGCAATTACAGGACACTTCTGTCAGTTTTTGTGCATATAAAACAGTATCAATTCACTTGCATGTATCCGCAGACACACACCCTTAAGACTCTTTCACTGGTTGTGGGGTCACGCACTTACTACGACAAATAACTCATGAATATGCAAATCGCTTGTGTATCCCCTCACTCATATTCTCGTCCTGTAGACTTTTATAATTTGCATAATTAATGCGACCACACTTCAGTTGTACAGCCGGGTTCACGACCCTTGTCCTGCATGCTTCTTCTCCTGTCCTTGTCTTGTTCTATCTTGTCCTGTCCTTCCCTCACAGGGTGTAGCACTACAGCCCCATGCAACACTCATATTTAATGTTTCATTGTTGTAGATAATGTAATGATTTTTCTCTCATCCAGTTTACAATTAGTGCTTTGTCTTTTGTCTTCGTTTCTCTCTCCCTTCTAGAAACTTTGTTTGGTTCGACTGATCAAGTCTGATTCTCAATAAACCTCAATTATAATACCACAGTGGAAGCTTAAAAACTCCACTGTGACACAGTAAAACTGTTCCGGCAAAAAAGGATATAGATTTTCTATTCTACTTGACCTAACAACCGAACAGGACCAAACCCCCCCCCCCCCCCCCCCCAAAGAAAACGATCACTCATCCGATCACAGGATGAAGCAATGTGTCTATTTCATTTACTTTATATACTTGTGTGCTGTATACTGAGTATCTTCAGAAGTATTCTCTAGCATTTTAGACATGACAAAACATGAACGACCTCTTGGGGGCATTCAAGGATTGGCCACTGACATAAGTAAGTTTTCAGTCAGGTCAAACCAACATTACAACATGTCAGAAATAATGGGTGCTAACTTAGTGTAATTAAATTACTTCACACACACCGAAACTTTAGAGCACGATTCAACAGAACACAGGCATGTTTACTAGAACCGTTAGTGCTAGCACTACACAGGCTACAGAACGTTTTGTTGCCTGCTTGCGAGAATTAAAAGTACGTGAACATACCTTAAGCAATCCTTGAATGAACGTCCTACCCCGAGCACCAGTGATGACCACCATGTTTTTCCTTATTTTATCTTCCCCCCCCACACACAATAAATTTGCACGATCCATTGTTGTTTTTGCCGTCGCCATGGTAACGTGTGCATCCGGTCGTGTTTGAGTTGACAAGATAAAGCCCAATGATCGTAAAAAACGGGATGCGGTGGTATGGGAATACAAGATTTTATTGCAGCAGTCTGACAGTGCATTTGTGAAATACCAAATTTGTCTTGTAGTCTGATCCAGGCATTACGTGTTGTCTGTCTCAGACAAACAACTTTATTGGCGGTCAGATATTTACAGTACTACGTCAAGCCACGAGACAAGGCTAAAAATAAACTAGCTTTTGGATTCAAATATACTGTACACGATGGCGACGTGGAGTAAATGTCTTTTGCGGAGCCGATCACTTACCTCATTGACCGGACCGCTAAATTATGAAAAATGCTAATTATCGGCCGATACCGATCAAACCGATCAGATCGGTGTAAGGTCGAGACATTATCATTCCATACCTTTTGAATCACACCATTGCAGTGTTGGTATGAATGTCCACTGACCAGAATATAGCTCCGAAACCGGCTTGATGATTGGTGCTTCAATAATGTGTGTGCTTCTCTTTTATCTTCTCTCCTAGTTGATGCAACACATAACACATTCTGACCGTTTCAAATGTGGAAATGGCCATTTAAAAAGATGATGCAAAGTTTGCTTGCTATTGTGGGAGAGGGCAGAGCAAAGTCATTTGGAGGGTTTCTAAACTGATAAATGCAATTTTTCTGTTTGAGGTTTAATTTGAAAGTACAGGGCATCCATATGCTTGATTGAGTTTCATCAGGCTACATCGATCAATAAATGTTTGGAGTCTTTTGCAATGACATGGCCTTTGGGAAGCATTTACAGTGATTAATATTGTCCTTCGCACAGACCCTTAAGGGACTCCTAACTTCTCATGTGACAATCTGTTATTTGGACATTTACAAACTCACTGTAATCTCATGAACACGACTAACCAATGTAACTCTTTAAGCCTTTAATGCTGATTAAATGATCCCATCACTTCACGATGTTCTGATGGGCAGTGCTGTAAGAAGCTTCACTAAGCTCTACGGTAGGGGTGTCAAACTCATTTTATCACTCATTCACCCCAATTTGATACCAAGTGGGCTGGACTAGTATATCTGTGGCCTAATAAACTATAATTAAAACAACAATTAAAAATGTTTTCTCATTTATTTGGGTGAAAATAATTGCAACTACATTTGGGAAAATATCCACTTTTTTTCTTGTTTCAAGTCATATGAACCAGCTGAAATGTTATATAAAAGTTATATATATATATAATGTTATATATATATATATATATATATATATATATATATATATATATATAAATAACATTATATAAAAGTTCAACAATATGAATCAGTGTTTTCATTTGCATATGCAACTCACAGACAATCTATAAACTGTACGTCCATCCATCCATCCATCCATTTTCTGTACCGCTTATCCTCACTAGGGTCTCGGGCGTGCTGGAGCCTATCTCCGCTATCTTCGGGCGAGAGGTGGGGTACACCCTGAACTGGTTGCCAGCCAATCGCAGTAAACTGTATGTAACTTATAAAACATCATATTTAGAAATCTTTTTAAATGTACATACATTTCCACATCCATCTGGAAATCTTGAAAACCTCAACTGACTCATCACGCCATACAAACTAAATTGGGAACTTTTCAGAATTAGTTATCTCCCTGCCTTGATAATGTATACATAAGAATACAGACACAAAAAGAAAATGTTTCCACCAAGGTTACAGGAGGTGTTCATTTTCACAGAACTGTTATTCACAGTACACAAGGTGGCTGAGGTCCTGTTGTCGCAGAGCATTCGGGGTTTCCACATATGCATTTATTTGTGGCAGGCCCTCACAATTAAATTTTGGCCATCGCAAATAGATTTTGGCTTTTGCTGCGCTGCAATTGTGCCGCTTTATGGTCCTTCTCTGCGTCTGCTGATGATCAATACCACCGATTTCCTTTATGATACGATACTGAAAATACGGTCCCTCAAATTACTTAAGCATCAAAAGTATTGACGTTTAATTTTGCGAATCGATCGCCAGTGACGCTGCGCCAACCGGCGTAATGGTGTCTTGCCACAGCAGACTTAGTGCTTTTTTTGTTTGTGTTTTTGCTTGGAAACTCTATTCCATTTTGGGGAGACGCCTACGTACAGTCGTCAGGATCTTCTGAGTTTAGGATTATGCCGCGAAAAGAATTACATGGCGAGATCCCCCCGCACCCCCCACCCCCCAACCGTAACTCAACTCAGATATGTCCTTTGTCTACAATTATACAGTTTTAAAGTTGTATAAATGATCTTTGAAACAAATGGAGAGATGCAATTGTTAAGTCTAATGATGGCGTCAGTGTCCCACTTCATTCTACCTTGGGACTCATACTGTAAACTCAAGTTCATTAAAATCTTCATAAAAATAATTTAAAAAAAATTCCAACAAACGTATATAGTTTTTCTGTACAGTACTGCATGTTTTGAAAACGATATTCTTACTAAAAGTAAAGTTCTGGTTGTTTAAGAGAGAAACATTTTATATTCAAATCACACTTGTTTTTTTCCCCCCTTAATCCGAGCCCTCCAAGTATGCTGATATAAATATGGTCTCCATTATCCCTCCAGCCATTAATTTCCTTAACTGCTTGTCCGCACTTAGTTTCGCGGATGTGCTGGCGCCTATCTCAACTGATGTCGGGCGAGAGGCGGGGTGGCCAGCTAATAGCAGGGCACATATAGACAGACAACCATTGGCACTCGCATTCTCACCGGACAATTTAGTCTTGAATTAACCTACCATACATGTTTTTGGGAATGTGGGAGGAAACCAGAGTACCCAGAGAGAACCCGTGCAGCCACGGGGAGAACATGCAAAACTCCACACAGGGAGGCTGGATCTGAACCTGGGACCTCAGAACTGTGAGGCAGATGTGCTAACTGTGATATTTTGCAGACAGGCCAAAAATATTTACCTCGCACGCGCACACACAACCAAACCTCACTTTGAGAAAAGATGTCACGACTCACATGGTAAAAAGCCATGTTTTTGTTTTGTTTGTTTTAATAAGGGGGTTTTGATGAATAACATTTTTGATGTGAATTTTTTTTTTTTTTTTTTTAGTTTTGAAAGTTTTTTTGGGGGGGAGAGTTGTTACTTTGGTCCTATACAGCAGCCTCATAGCCATGCGACTTGTCATGCAATCCCTTATTCCAGTGAACATCCAAAAAAAAAAAAAGTAGTTTCTGTTTTTTTTCCTTGAACTTCCAAAATGCTACCAGACAGAAGGGCACCAGTGGTGGCAATGAGGACTAACGTGATGATGACCACTGAACAATAAATGCAAGTGTTTTAACAACAAAATGGTTGGCCAGTACAAGATGGTGACAATAATTAAAGAACAAAATGTGCACGCTAAATAGAGCTGCATGAAGGAAGAAATGCACTTGAGGCAATAATCCTCCATCTCCTGTCATCTCCCCTATTATAAATGTTAAAATGATATTTAAAAAAATATATGAATTGTAACTTTTTTAAAATACAGGCTTTACTTTGGGAAATATTCAAAATCTGAACACATTGGAGGTTGACTTCAAGGTTCCACGGGAGAATGAGGAATTAAATGTAAATGTGTAATTCTCCAAGACACCTGGATCAAAGTTTGTGGCCATTTCAGGGGTGTCAAATACATTTTTGTTGCGGGCCTTATCGTAGTTATTTTTATGTTTATTGACAATCGTCTGTCATTGTGTTAATTAAAATTTTATGTATGAAAAGTAGGGCGCGACCGATTTTAATCGGCCGATATTAGCCTTTTTTTCAAATCGGCCAAAATTGGCCGATTTAGTTATTTTTACCCGATTTTCAGTTAATATTCAATATATTTTAAAAGGGGAAATTCTAACAGGATATTGCAAGCATTACTTTAACGTTATTAAAAGGTGAAGAAAGTCTGCAATTTTGGTATTTTGGCAAGAGACACTTGATTTGCTTTTGTGAGCCACATAAAATAACGGATCATGAGTTTGACACCTGTGCATTAGGTTATTATCAATAAAAAGGAAAGCAAAACAAATATATACAGTATATATTTTTTTGGCCTTCCGTCAATATGAAACTCTTTCGGTGATTATAAAATGTTAAACTGGTAAACATTTTTGGTTCCTAAACTGAAAAACACTAGTCTGTGACTCAAACACTGCAGCAAGCCACATTGGATACACTTTACTCATACAATGGTGTGAAAAAGTATTTGCCCCCTTCCTGATATCTTTTATTTTTTTTTGCAAGTTTATCACACTTAAGTTTCCCATCATACAATTTTAAATATTAGTCAAAGACAACTCAACACAAAATGCATTTTTTAAATGTTTTTTTTTTTATTAAGGGAGGGGGGAAAAAAATCCAAACCTACATGGCCCTGTGTGGAAAAAGTGATTGCCCCCTAAACCTAATAACTGGTTAATAATAATAACCCTTAGCAGCAACGACTGCAATCAAGCGTTTGCAATAACTTGCAATGAGTCTCTTACAGCGCTGTGGAGGAATTTTGGCGCACTCGTCTTGGCAGAATTGTTGTAATTCAGCCACAATTGAGGATTTTCAAGCATGAACTGCCTTTTTCAGGTTATTCCACAGCATTTCAATAAGATTCAGGTCAGGACTCTCACTAGGCCACTCCAAATCTTCTTTCAGTTCCCGAAGCAGCCAAATAGCCCCATCATACTACCCGTACCATATTGTACTGTTGGTATGATGTGTTACTTTTACGCCAGATGAAATGGGACAGACACCTTGCAAAAAGTTCAACTTTTCTCATCATAACACAGGGTATTTTCCCAAAGGTGTTGGGGGTCATCAAGATGTTTTTTTGGCAAAATTGAAACGAGCCTTGATGTTCTTTTTTGCTCAGCAGTGGTGTCCGTCTAGAAAACCATGACCGTTTTTGTCCAGTCTCTTTTATTATGGTGGAGTCATGAACACTGACCTTAACGGAAGCAAATGAGGCCTGCAGTTCAATGGATGTCGGTGTGACGTCTTTTGTGACCTCTCGGATGAGCCGCGCTGCGCTCTTTGGGTAATTTGGGTCGGCTGGCCACTCCTAGGAAGGCTCCCCGCTGTTCTGCTTTCGCCATTTGTGGATAATGGTCACTGTGGTTGACTGGAGTCCCAAAGCTTTAGAAATGGCTTCATAACCTTTTCCACACTGAGAGATCTGAATTACTATCTTTCTCATTTGTTTCTGAATTTCTTTAGCTCTCTGCATGATGTCTGGCTTTTGAGGATCCTTTGGTCTACTTCACTTTGTCAGGCAGGTCCTATTTAAGCAATTTCTTGATTGAGAACAGGTGTGGCAGCATCAGGCCTGGGTGTGGCTAAAGAAATTGAACTCGGGTATGATAAACCACAGTTATATTTTAACGGGGGGCAAATCACTTTTTCCACACATTGCCATGTAGGTTTGGATTTATTTTCTCTCCTTAAAACAGCATCTTGTGTTTGCTTGTGTTGTCTTTGACTAATATTTAAATTTGTTTGATGATGGGAAACATTTAAGTCTGACAAACATGCAAAAAAATAAGAAAACATGGCATAAATGTTTTTTGCTGATCTTATGTCCCTGAAACATCAAGAAAGCAAAGGAACCAGTTCACGTTTTTTATTCTATCGTTCTCATTTATGCATATATTGAAGTGCATTTTTAAATTTTAATCATACAACTTTGTTTCCTAGGAACAGGAAGTCTTTGAGGCTTCTCTCTAGTTGGTGCAGACCCACTTCATGTAAAGGTCAGAGGTTGTACTGTGTCAAGGAAATGCCACCTCTGGACCATGCTGCAAAGATGTCATTCCAAGCAAGTCATGGGATGAGTCTGGTTTGGGTACGTCTGTCACTGTTGTTGAAGGGTAAACCAGACCCCCATGCCATGGTGTGTGTGCCAACTGCAGATGACCTCAAGCTGCTGAACCAAGGGCCTGTCAGTAGCGGCCCTCAGGAGCCCCCCCATAAGGACCACTTGAAAAGCACGATCAAACGTAGTAAGAAGGGTGCCAAGAAAAGGGCTTCTGATAAAAGTAAAAGTAAAGACACTCCCTCAGCCTCTGATCAGAAGACCACCACGTTTGAGAAGCCCCAGTCATCTTCTCCTTCTCCTGCTTCTGATTTTGTTTTGGGAGTGTGGCCGAATCCCCTGCCGAGTGTCACCTCTCACTGCTCCCGACTGACGCTAGGCTGGGTGACTCAGGCCGACTTCTCCCTGTCTGCAGGGAGTGGGGAGGCTCTCGGCTTTGTGAGTGTCACCGGCCTCATTGGCACACTCGTCAGTCAGCCTCTGGAACACAGAGGAACGGTGCTGCTACGCAACCCCATGTCCCTACAGTACCGCTTTGCTAAAATTAACATAGAAGTTTGAGTGGAACATATGCTGAACTTGCTTGATTTTGAGGCAAATACATTTTTCGGTTTATGGGTAACTGAAAAGCGCTCATAAAACATAGCATCATGCAACTTTGTCATCGGTCTTTGCGCAGTGATCGAACTGAAACCCTATGTCTTTAATTTGTGTAGGCTGTAAAATAAGATGACTGGTAATATAAATGACATTTTGCATTTGCTAGACAAATACTCGAGTGCCGGTCATGGTCAAGTTCATCTATTACCATTTTAGTTAAGTACATTTCTTGTATTGTGTCTATTTTACATGCAGATGGAATCTGTCAGTACTAGGATTTTGATTTCAACATTTCATTGAAAACCAAATTCCATCGCATAGAATAATTTTTTTTTTTTCCATTGAAGTTAATAAAAGACCCATATATGACTGTTCAGATGATTACTACGCACGTATGTAATTGTTGGTACCCCCCTGCTAAAGGAAAAACAAAACAAAACAAAACATGGCAACCCCATCATCTGCGACCGAAACCAACCTTTCTGACAATTTAGCCTACATGTATCACATTCTCCAGCGGGAACAAAAACACCAACACTATATGACAGCAGAGGCAATGTGAGAGAAGGCACAGACTCCTCCTTAAACATCAAGTCTTGTATACACATCCTATTATGTGTGGGCGGTAAGAGGGCAGTAAAGGTTTGGTTGCTTGGCAACCCTTAATTTTAGATTCAGGTCTTTATGTGGTTTGGTTTATTTGAGGTGAAGTGTATGTATGGTATGTATTATACAATGCTGTGAAAAAGTATTGGCCAGTTCTCAAATGATATTTTTGCATAGTTTCTCCACTTTAACATCATCCAAAAAATATTTTAAAAATATCTGGCATATAACCCAAGTGAACTTAAAATGCTATTTTAAAATGATTTCTTGAAGAAAAAGAAAATGCAGTTACCTGGAGCTGTGTGAAAAAAGATCTGAAAAGCTGCAACAAAATGAAAGAAATTCCAGAACAGTGGAGAAAAGGTAATTGACATCTATCAGTCTGGAAAGGGTTACAAAAGCCATTTGTAAAGCTTTAAGGTTCCAGAGAACCATAGGAAGAACCATTTTGATCACATGGAGCAAACAAAGATTAGCCCAAGAGAACAGCAATGACCACAACGGAACTCAGGACAACTTCTGAAGAACTGCAGGCCTCCCTTGCCTCAGCTCCTTCAGGACTTGGACGACTTGCTGTGATTGATGGCACCATGAATTCTGCTCTTGAGCAGAAAATCCTGAAGGAGAATATTCCACCATCGATTTGCGACCTCGAGCCGAATCGCACTTGGGTTTTGTAGCAGGATAACAATCCACAACACGCCGTCAACGTCTGAATGGCTTAAAAACACTTTGGACTGGCCTCGTCAAAGTCCAGACTTGAAGCTGATTGAAATGCAGCGGCATGACCTTAAAAAGGCCGTTCATGCTTGAAAACCCTCCATTTTTGCTGAATTCAAACAATTCTGCAAGGAAGAGTGGGCCAAAATATCTCCACAGAGTTGTGAAACACTCATTGCCGGTTCTAGAAAACGCTTGATTTCTGTTGTTGTTGCTGAGAATGGCCCAACCAGCTATTAGGTTTAGGGGGCCATCATTTTTTCACACAGGGCCAGGTAACGTTGAATAGTTTTTTCCTTCATAAATGAAGTCATTTTAAAAACAGCATTTTAAGGTCACTTGGGTTATATTTGTCGATTTACATTTGTTTGATGATCTTAACCAAAGTGGGGAAACAGCAAAAATATAAGAATTTGAGAAGGGGGGCCGCAAACCACCGTCAGTAACCATGACATATACACCAAAAACATACCACACCTTTTTACATTTTGCTTTAATTTACAAGTCCTTACACATTGATGAGCCTTTTTTTTTTTTTTTTTTTTTTTAAAATGCTGCCCATTCACGTTTTAGGAGGCATGTGTTCACACACTTCCTCAGTCTCAACAGATGGGACGGGTCCTAAGACTCTTCTGTTTGGTCACCTCTGTTGCACATGAGCTTGGCTGCCAATGATCCATATGTTTGAGTTTTGGTCTCAGGCTGCACTCTGTCTGTGCGTCGCTTTCCTGCCAACACAAAAAGGAGAGCTCTTTCGATGAAGCCTTAGATGCCAGCGCTGCTGCACTCGGCCATCATAGAAGTCGTGGGTCACTCACTTCTTGCTCGTACATTTTCCGTGTTGTCTAGTATAAGTGATGAAATGACCTTCTGCTTACTTAAATGTTAGATAGCTTACCAGGGACAATATCCATTGCTATAAAGTTGCAATCTTGTTTTACTTTTGGCCTGTTTCTGGCTATCAGGAAAACTCCCAGGAAGGATAGCAAGCATCTGCAAACAATGGAGAAACCTGTTAAACTCCTCATAAATGAAAAATGAAATCGTAAGATGAAATTTGTGTTTTAGTGAATGCTCACCCGAAAAGAAACATGAAAATATTCAGTAATGCCAACCCTTCAAATTCCTGGTAAAAGATTATCCCTGTAAGGCAACATATTCAATGTCAACTTCTAGTGTACACAACAGAATTTCCCATATAGACAAGTACGTATTTAGAATTAGGTGCAAGTGTAGCTAATGTGGATTTTTTTCCCCCCCGGTGTTCTATCCACTTTGTTTGTATGATATTCAACTATGAATAATAATCATCATAAAAAATCTCTATCACCATACAGTATGTCCTCAGTTATACTTTACTTTGTTCTGAAAATATTCTTGACTACTTCGCTTATTGGTGCTCAGCATGACGGAGCTGCTAACACGTGCACACAACTAAATCTCCAGTACGTAAACTTGGTGCAAATTGGAATGACTTTTTATTAAAATTAAATATAAATTTTGTGCATTGCTCATAAAATCTACTGTTAGTCCATCCATTTTCTGTAGCGCTGGTCTGTATTATGTATTATTTTTAAATGGAAATAATTGTATTTTGTATTTGGATTGTTTTTAACGCACCTAAATGAGGTCATTAATATGTTAGAAACAACACTATGTGGCTGCAAACTACAAACATAATACCAGACATATTTTTTTAAATTAGTCTCTCTGACCATCTCGTGGACATTTTTAACTTCGCAACGGCGGCATATTTCATAATGTGTTCGTACTGGATCTCATCAAATTGCGTAAATAGATCATAATCTGGAGGTTGGTGCGTAAAGGGAACGACCCACAGAGTGACGCTTTTGTGATGAACATACCTGCAACAATGGCGCTTGCGGTGAAAAACACAAAGTTGATTGGAACCACCTCCGTGGCATCAAACATTTTCATTGCCTGATTGAGAAACCTGTGGACGAGCAGAAGAATAATATTGGATATGTGCAGTGAATCCTTGCTTTACATGATTGTTTTGTCGGGCTGATCTGAGTGGTTCCATCCAATAGAAAAGTGGGAGAATAGCAAGCCCAAAAAGAAAAGTAGAACTAACTTGATCTGGAAGGCGCAAGAGGCCACCAGGACGACGAGCATGACGTAGAAAATGGGGTAGATGAGCTGCAGATGACCTTTTATCGACTCCGTAATCATTCCTGACACAGCCTTTACTGAGATGACCGTAACAGAGGCTGCAGGAATGCAAGTAACACGTCACTAATATGTAGTTGCGTGGCTAATATTCAGAGTAAATGATCCCATCTGAATGTGAATTCACTTAATTATTTTGCCTTGACATTCTCTATGCAGAAATGATGTGTGACCACAGGTCCATTTTGGTAACTAGGCAACAAAGCAACACACGACCCAAATTGGTCAAATTCATGCGCCCTCAATCAAGCAGTGTGCACTTGTCCGTACCAAGCAGTGCCACCAGCAGCATCACAATAACAATGTGCTTCATGTTCTTCTTCTTGTATAGAAAGAGCAGGATGCAAAAAACGATGACCTCTATCATCTATTGAGAAAGGAGAGGGGGGGGGGGGGTTGGTAAGATTAATTTATGCAGATCCTGTTTCCTCATACTTCACAAAGAAAATGAAAGTTGTAATTGCTCTTCCTCTTTTCCCGACCACCTCATCTGTATGACAAAGTGCTTTTTGCAGACAAAAGAGCAGCACTCTTTAATTGAAACAAATCACCACGGTGGGGTGAGAGGGGGGGGGGGGGGGGGGGGGGGGTGAATTGCAGTCCTTTTAATGAGCAGAGCTGTCCTCGTGAGTCCAATAGCATTCAGCTGTTGAAGGACCTCGAGCAAACACCACAGGGCGGTAACAAATGGAGAATAAGAGGGGAATGCAAAAGTAGGGTGTGGAAAAAGGGCAAACTGACCTTTAAATCAATCCAAACCACCCCTCTGCCTTTGCGTAATATGCGTGTGCGTGTCTATATCAATTGCAGGACTTTTTCAATGCAGTGCATCTAGTCTTCCATCAGTATTACGCAAATTTCGGAGACATTTCTATTGCACATTTCTTGCGTCAGTTAAGAAAACCAGACCAGATTCAAGTGTAGAATGGGAATTACAATAATATGGTGATCAGTGAATAATGGTGGTATTGTTACACAGGGCACACACTCGGCACTGACTGAAATACTTGGCGAGCTGCTTGCTGTTATCTTTCTGGGTCTGTTTGGAAAGACTACAGTATGTGCATGGAATAGACTGTCCCGTAGGAATAAAGGGAACATTTGGAATATACGTGGAGATTTGGCAGGGTTGAATTGATCTGTGCATGTTGCGGCATTAGATAGAAATAAATAGTAGCTTTTGTCAGAAGCGCATTCATCCCTATGGTAACAGCCACAGTATGTTTACAACATCCATGCCAAAGGTTAAACTGGAATGACTTGCATCCATCCATCCATCCGTTTTCTGTACCGCTTGTCCTTGTCGTTAGGGTCGCAGGTAATGGAGTTGTTTTAATCTTTTATCTTTTCGGAAGACAGAGGACTTGCTGTCTCTAAACTACTGTATACATACTGCATGCCACTCATACCAGGTCAGAATCTCAATCTTATATGTCTCTTATATAACATGTTCAGGTTTAAGCACAATAATGGTTGGTTATTCATACTCTATACACCTGTACTCCTTGGATCCCCCCCCCCCCCCCCCCCCATGAGTGGTTCTTCTCATGAAAACTTTGGACCCAAAGAAAATAGAACTCTTCTTTCACTTACATGATTGTATATACTGCATAGAGCATGTTTGGAAAGGGTTACATACAAGGTACAGCAGGAAGTGCCAGCTGATGACATAGTGCTGGACCAGATGGGCTGTAATGTGAGTGGACGTGTGGGGAGCGAATGTCACCAAGACGTAGGTGCCTGTTATCGCCAGGGTGCCACCTAAAGACAGAGACGAGAGGTGAGCTGACAACTTGGCAACGTTCATCGGCCAGATCCATTGAAACGCACGCGTACACGAAAAAGTGGGTATCGTATTTCAAATACTGTACAGAGAAACCAAAGACACCTTAACGCTGACGTAGTTTTCAATCCGGACCATATGGAACAAAACAATATTATTCAATCCAGCAAGACGTTGGATTATTATTTTGTTATCAGGATTTCATGCTTCTATCATGACCGAAACAGCAAAAACAGAAAAAAAATAATTTGTCAACATTTCTACCTGGATTAGCATACAAATATAACTGGTTCTTGCATAGCAGTGGTGCACTTTTTTTGGGGTTGTCATCCAGACAAACACCAAATGGCGGCCTTGCCCTCCTGCTTTTGCACTTTTTCGAGTTTTCCTACTTACTTGCCCCACTTCATCCCATCAATTCTTATTCTTATTAAACCGGAAACAGGAGAGGCCGGGTTTGAACCTGGATCCTCAGAACTATGAGGCAGATGTGCTAACCAGTCCTCCACTGTGCTGCTGAAATAACAGAAATAAATGATATAACAATAAATATGAGTACATAAAGTGCATTTCTACATTTTTCTTTCCAGCACTTGTAACAACAGGAAAGTATATATCATGGTTGTTTCCTGCAGTCCCCTTTTTGGAGCTTAGGTGGCGCTTTGTGGCTCGCCTCCCTCTTTCGCTCTCTCCCCCAGCAAATCAGCACCACCTGGGCCGTTGCCCCTGCCCTCTTATCAACACTCATCACTGCCTGCATAAAAGCCTGCCGGATCCAGGAACCCATCACCACGGTATGAACACGTTGTCGTGGTACACATGCCGACCCTTGCACTCTCTTCACTCGCTTTCCTGAAGTCATACTTACCTCCTTGTGTTTTCCTTCGTCTCCAGTGCCCCTTCCGTGCCCCCTCCCCCCGCCTCGCTGTCCGCTCCAGCCACGCCGCCAAGCTATCCCACCTATCCTTACCCTGGGCCAACCTTCAATAAACCATTCTAAATCTACTCCCTCCGCTTCAGTCTGCTTTTGGGTCCTGTCAAACCTGATACGAATTAGTATCGTGACAGTATACATGGATATGCCACAACAATAATATTAGGTTTCTCAGTACATTTCCATATTTCTTGACTCTCTCTCTCTCTGACAAATAGTTTAAAAACAAATTTAATTAAATATAACATTAGTTATTTCTCCAACCAGCCAGCAATCTGTCAGCGGATACATCTATTATTGTTCCTGAGTGTTTGCTTACCGACAATGTCGGAGACGCACAGGGTCTCCTTGAGGAAAATCACAGAAATGAGAGCGCTTGCTAGAAAGAGAAATACAAAGATATTCCCGTTAGTTTAACAATCATTGAAGCATCTGCTTCTTCGTTAGTGTCATAGAGGCACTGAGCTCTAATGCAGTCTTTTTTTTTCACCCTCTGACTGTGTGCCTTGAAAGTAGCAAAGTCTAGACACAATAAAACAGGATTAAAATATATCTATATTTTTGAATGACAAGCAATGCTTGTAAATTATTTTGCAACCTTGGGATCGACATAGGGCAAAGGACAAGGGCATAAAGTTGATTGGATATAAATACAAACAGGATTGGGATGTGTTTTGTCGGATGAGGAAGAGTCAATTGGCAGACAGATGGTCTCAAGTTCTCTTGCAAAATGTCTTGATAAACTTGGGATTTTAGTTTTATGTCAATGAAAGCAATGCGTCCGGGCCCTGAGGATGCTAAGCGGTCCCAAACCATGACGCTGTAGGGGTGTCCCATCAACCGGGCCGCTCTCGCGTGGACCCCGGGACATGGACCCGCCTCTCGGACGGGTGAAGGGGAACCCTCTGCTCCCGCGGTGCCGGCACAACAATTACAGGACACCTCTGAGGGTTATTGTGCACGCGAGATGGTGTCAATTCACTCGCATGTGTCCGCAGGCACACCTGGGACTTATTCGCTGGGTGCGGGGTCACTTACTCATTGCTATAAATAACTCTTATAACTATGCGAAGTTCCTGGGTATCCCCCCACTTGCACGCTGTTTTTTTTAGATGTTTAGAATTTAAACTGTAAGTCTTTAGCCAACACTCTAGCGGTGTCTGACTATGGACTGATGAACATCAAGACTTTCAGACCCCTTCCAGTTTCATGCAAGGTAACAATTGTGAATTGTGGGGCATCCAAGAGGTCTTTTGTGCCAGGCATGGTTAGCATCGGGCGATGCTTCTTGAGAGTCGAAAACTCTAAATTGCGTTTTTTATAGGGCAGGGCAACTTTAACCAACACCTCCAGCCTTATCAAATTGATTGGGATCTCGGTTGACTAACTCCTGACTTTGGTTAGCTCGTGGAGAGGTTCATTGTTTACATAGTGTGTCCAATAAAAACATGAAAACCGAATTGTTTGTGTGGTATTAACTTATGCAGACTGCTTTTCTCTATTACATATAGATGTTAGGACCAATTTATGCAGGAATCCAGGTAATACCAAAGGGTTCACATGCATTTTCTTGCAATTGTGCACACTAAGTTGACAGTTTGATCTGCCTGTAAAATCTGTCAGAATCCTGAGATGGATGGAGCACATTAGGTTACTCCATAAGCTCACCAACCTGATCTTCCACGCAGCATGTTTAATGAACACATTCATCAATATCAGCGTCAAAAGATGAGCTACTGAAAAACAATCATTTCTACATGAGGCAAGCCTCACAAATCTTCTTTGTATTGCCCCGGGATATGCAGCGAACCGGGACTGATGGGCAACCATTACAGTGTTGGAGTGTGACAAAAATGGGTTGTGATCCAGGACCACAGACACACGTCAATAGGGAAGTACGCACACAGATGGATGGCCACACAGGCGCAAAGTGCATGGGGCAATCAAAGCAGACAGACATAAATACAAATATCTAAAGCAAATAGCTGGAGAAAAAGTGTCATGCTGGGGATCGTCGAAATGTCATCACGATGTACTGGATTGGAAAATACTGACAAACGCCGACCAAGAAACAGACGGCCAGCGCATAAACAATCAATATTACACGGATTCACACAAACAAATATGTGAGATTAAATGTAGTGAAAAGGTAGGACACGGTTTCTTCACACATTGATCGGCAAGCATGACAACACTTTTACTTAAATGTCTGGCACTGGAAATGAAACCAAAGTGCTTTTCAAACTTTTAAGTGAAAGCAATAATATCTACGCTAACTGTGATGTATCGGTCGGAGTGTAAAACATGGAATGCGTGTGCACAAAGCTGGAAGGACATCAGTGACTAATTGGAGGATTAAAAAGACTCTTCAACAGTCAGTTGTTAAATATTTCATACAGCGGAAATACACGCACATTAAGGAACATGCCCGTGCCTCTGGGAGCAGCTGGCTTTTGCCAAGTGACGTCACCATAGCAACACCGTCTAAAGTGGGATTCACACAGCTTGATAAAATGAGAAATGGGACAAAGGGAACCTCTGGGGTATAAGCAGTTTTGCGCGCGCGTTTGTGTGTGCGCGCACGAAACCGGGAGAGTCCCTGGGGGAGAACACACATCACACTTCAGCAATCAAGGTGCCGTTTTGGCAAAGAAACAAAAGATAAAAGATGCTACCCTATTGCTGACCCTGTGTAAGCAATGCTGCTTACTTGCTACTCCACACTACCGTTAGGTCCAGAAGTATTTGGACATTTCTTTAAACTGCTTGAAAGTCTACACTTGAATCGCATCTTTATTGCTTTGTTTCCAAATGGGTTAACTGTAATTGGATTTTTTGCTATTGCGATATTGTGTGTCGCCGCCATGTGTTTAAGGTGACCTTCAGCGGAAGCATGCCAGCCTCCTTCCTCCGAGTGATGAATTGACTTCTATTTCAAGGGAAGGAGAGTTGACACGTGGGCCTGCACAACAATATTTGGAAGGCTGTTGTCTCACCCAGTTGTGACAAGCAGCCTCAGGGGAAAAGGCCGGGATAGTAACTGGGGTATCACAGTGGCGGACTTGGACAGGCGTACAACAACAGTCTCATCAATGGGCTCCCTCTCGCATCGTCTCCATTTTTATTACATATATATTATATTATTTTATTATTATTCTATTTTGGTACTCATCTGTATTCTTCATCCTTTTTTTTTTTTTTTTTTTTTTTTGTCTCCCCTCACAAATCTCTTTCATCTATCACCCACCCTCCTGTTGTTTACGCAGCCGAGGACTCCTGCTATATTTGTCGCCCCGCGAAGCCTTCGCTCGCATCCAACGCCGCCACAGGATCGGAGTGCGTTAGCTAGCAAAGCATGTCTGAAAAAAAAGAAAAAAAAACTCCACACACTTTTTTTTTTTTTTTTTTTTTTACTTAACAGGGGTGTCAAACTCAAAATCACGGTGGGCCAAAATTAAAAATGCGGACAAAGTCTCAGGCCAAACTCAAGATTTAGTAAAACTTGACCGCAATTGTGCATGTTTTCGCTTCTCTCCAGATATGTAATGTCAAACCTTATCCTATGAAAACCAACTTAAATGAATTTGGAATAAGCAAACGTTATTATTATAAACGCACGACAATGTCCAATAAAGGACACATCAGTGGTATTTGCTTCTTATTTAAACAGATACAGTGGGCGACGATTTTAGCAAATGGCTGCAATATAACAAAGAGTGAACAATTTAAGGGGCTCTGAATACTTTCCGTCCCGACTGTAAGATCTGAAATCTAGAATCTGTCGTGAACAGATAATACGCCTCCCACTTTGTCTTGAAAGCTCCTGTTTTCCATCTCTCATTTGGCCATTTTACGTGGGGCAAATTTGCCCGAGGAGACTGGGTGCATGGTCGCTAATGCTGGTCTCGACTGATGCGCCAACACACTAGCAAAGCATTCTGGGATTTGTAGTATTAGTATTAGCATTAGTATTATGCGCTCGACACTGGAGGGCCAGCTGAAATGCACATTTGATATGATCTTGCGGGCCAAATACTAATACATCGGGGGCCGGATTTGGCCCGCAGGCCCGATTTTGCCTTATAATGACTTACAGTAATGATATCAAAATTTGTGTGTTAACAGCATTGTATACAGTCAAGTACAAAGTACTTTGGTAAAACTAAATTGAGTACGGTACTGCATTCAGCCCTCAACAAGATGGTGGTTTACTTCAGTGTATTATTCAAACCACTCAGCCATTTGCAACACATGGCAATAGAAAAACCGTTTGAAGCACTTGGGTAATCGATATCAATAATCATGAGCAGCCGTCACCTCCGTTTCGGTGACTGACGAGTTGCAGGAGTTAAAAAAAAAGAATAATTAAGCTGTTTAATGTTTAACCCGCGTTTGGAATGTATGCACAGAGCAGCTGCCAGCTGCGACGAGCAGACAGGCTTTGTTTTGATTGGCCCGTGAGTCTGGCTTGGTTCGTAACAGCTTAGTTCACAGTGTCACAGTCAAATGAGCTAGTGTGGAAGAGGAGAAGAACGGAGAACGGAAAGAACACGGTAGGAATGGAAATGAGTCCCGAACATCGCCCGCACCCACAATTCCGTTGCAATCACCAGGTCTACTGATTTATAATTTTTTATAATAGATGTCCTATATCAGACAGGAAATCAATTCAGATACAATGGAAGCTCAAAAGTGAGTTAGTACATTGAGGATTAACCATGCTCGCTTAGATTTCAAAGCAGCCCCGTGTGCCCAGCTTCATCATATACATTCACGCTTGTTATTAGAAATCGTGGCACACGTTTGCGCCTTTTCTTCGCTTTACTTTTAACAAGAGTTATCTTGTTTTTACACCTACTGTGTATAACAGTAAAAAATTGTACCTCACGTGCATGTTTTTGAAATGTGGGAGGAAGCCAGAGTACCACGCAAGCACGTTGAGAACATGTAAACTCCACGGCAATTTTTTCTTCAATGATCCCTTTTTTTTTTTTTTTTTTTTTTTTAAAGATAAGAAAGGGAATTACCCTCTGTGACATCAATTCCACCTGAAAGTGTTTTGATATCTGACAGGCATTTATTTGAGTCCTTGGGAGAATTTTGCATGCGACATGATATAATTATGATAACTATTACTGGGACTTTTTGTGCCCTTCTTCTGACTAATACCTTTGAATGATGAGACCCATCTGATGCTCCGGAAGCTCTCTGCGGCCCATGGCTTGTGTTGTAAAATGTGACCACAAAAAATGTCAGGACTAGCCTACTAGAACATCTGAGATTCATTTGGGGTTAATAAGAGGCACTAAATAGTGGCAGTTGTGTGCTGACTTCTATAGGTTAACTAATAGTAGCAAAAAGTTTTGAAATGATTTATTTTGGTTTTTTATTTTATTTTTGTGTATCACAAAAAGCTGCAATTTGAACAGGGGTGTATAGACTTTTAATATCCACTGTAGCTTCTCTTCATCTCATTTGTTAATAGTTGTCTTACTGACTGTCGATTGTGTTAACAGATATAAATACGCGATACATAATACGTATACTGTTTTTTTTGTTTTGTTAGTTTTTTTTCTGAATGTAATCAAAATGTACCTATGACAGACACACAGCCCAGTGGGGCTATGAGGGATGCCGGGGCAAAGCCGTAGGCCGCAAAATTCCCCAGTTCCCCAACTCCCATGAGAACCAGACCGCACCACCACAGCACAGAGGTGTAGTAAGGCTTGGAGCCTTGCTGGGACAGACGGACGTGGGCGTATTTCTGTTTGGAGGAGAGGGAAGAAGAGTTTGTGGCAGATTCACATCCATGCGGTAAACACCTGCATAAAACACACGTGCACGTCACACTGATAGTAATGAATCATACGTAACGTTTTCCGTAATATGTCATGATAAGGGTCGTTGCCCAACTCTTAATATAAACGTACAACTTTCAGCAGCATTTAATCAGAGAGGTGGCTTGACACCAATTAAGCAGATCAATGAGTTGGGAAGCTCATTCCAGCCGATGAAGGACACATTCCTCCATAAACAAGCTCACGGTGCCAAAACAATGGGGGTGGCTCCATTTGCTCAGCATTTCCCCCGATTTTTAATTGAGGCTGTAACATGTCTCAACCGCAGTCAGTTCCAACCGTCGACGAGGTTTCTCTCCAAATCGATTTTTCCGCCAATTCGCTCGATTTTTGTAAGATGCATTTCGGACATTCAAGCAGACTCGGGTGAGCAACACTCGCGGCACAATGCCAAAGCAATCGATTTCTAATCAACTGAGAATCATTTGACCACATTTACTTTCAGATGACCTTTTACACTTGGACACCTAATCAAACAATAGTTACTTTTTACAGCTCGACTTTCCAGAAGAAGTCGTTTGGTCAAATAGTTATAATTATGAAAGGTACTTGGCTCTAACAAACAACAATTATGTTTCCAGTACAATTGCAAATATAAACTTTTTTATTTGCTATCTCTACCCATGACAGGGTTAAACTCAAATCCAACTATGATGTTCGAGCCTTGGTTAAGCACGCTTAGCACTTGTAGCCAGTAGGTCAGCACATTTGTTCCGTAAATATGTCAAAGTCAGGTTACGCCGCAGAAGATATGCAACAAAGTGTGCAGAAATTGGGATTTTAATAATTTCATGTTCTGGATAGCAGGATGGCAGAGTGTCCTACTTGTATGTTGAGGGAAACGCTGATGAGGACGTTCCCACATATCGAGATGATGATTCCGAGGAGATATGTCTGTGGAAGCAGGCGGTAAACAGGCAGGAGATTAGGTGACGCTTGACTAGTCATAGAGCAACTCCCACAATTCTACAACCCTTCCCTCCGGCTGCCACTTTTATGAAAGTCACACAGAGCCGCGAGGGTTCTGTGCTTGCATGTGTGCTTCACTACACGCTTCCGAATTTGCGAATATCAAAGTCTCTCTTTCTATACATTGACATGCAACAAACAGACAGGAACAAAGACTCACGAAAATGTTACCCGCGCAAAGATGATCAACAGTATCCCAAAAATAAGAGTGCAGTCAAATTCAATTTCTGTCCCTCAAGTTGGACTCCAAATGAAATGTTTTTCCAATATATGTTTCTCCAACCATTCTCACATTCACCTTGAACTCAGAACTTCGTGCGTGCTGTTGACTCTCGCCACACATTAAAGCGAGAACGAGACCACGCCTGAAGGTAAACAGGATTACGTCTTGACTGTGTGAATGGCTTTGTCTCGAAGTGAGACCATGTTTGATGATCGCCGTGTATCAGCGGCGTAACAGGATTTGGGAGAAGGAGGAGGCCGAAAGCAGATGGGCGGCCTCTTAATGAGATTCTGGGACTGATTTCAATTCAACTGTGCGTGTATAAAGTATAATGGGATGCAAAGCTTAAGGACATCATTCAGTTAGCAATAGCACTGATGAAATTTCATGCGGAGGGGACTTTTGACTTTAAAGCAACATTGTGTAGCACCTGATACCAACTCACATCTTAAAAATAATGATGATGATGATGAGGATGTGCGGGGGGAATCTATCCTCCGTTATTTTCTGAAAAACTCACCTATTCGCTGCTTCTGTTTTCAGGCTAATGCAATATAAGTATTAATTTGGCACTATCTTGTGTCATCTTGGTGACGGGGAAATACTGTGTGTTGAAGTGAGTTGAAGTGTTTCATTTATACAAAAGTAGTGCTTTGCTGTCATCTTGTGACATCTGCAGGTAATTGCAAACCTTTTTAGGGAGGCATCAATTGCGGATTTCCGCTATTGACAGCAGTCTTTTTCGTGGAAGACCATTGTCATAGTCGTAGCTCTTTCTGAGCTTCTAGCAATTCAGTCCATAAAGATTTGACCTTAGATGGACGGGGCGACGAATCCAGCTGCGGAAGTTTAAAAAAAAAATAATAATAAAAAATACCCACCCTCCCAGTTATTAGTTTTAGCCATAAACACTTTGCAACACTTTTTTTTTCTTATACTGTAGGTGTGTTGCCGTCAACAGCACAATGTAATTGCCAAATCAAATCGTAAAAAACCCCATGACATATTTCAAGCCAAATGATAATAGCATGAGGGAAGGGTAATGGGCTTGCAAGCTGCTGGTATGGTTGTTTGTTTAAATGTGCCCTGCGATTGGCTGGCAACCAGTTGAGGGCGTACCCCACCTCCCGCCCGCAGTTTGCTGGGAGAAGCACTGAACAGCTATGAATACTAAGCATCATTCACCCCATGATCTGGATACTGTACATCAGTGGGACTCAAGTCTTCAAACCAACCGGATAAGTTCTTTGCCTGTGGTGTGCTGCCCTTTTTTTGTTTTGTCCCCCCCCCCCCCCCTCCCCCTCTCTCTCTTTCAGGCACACTGCAAACCTCCAGCTCCAACTCCAGAAGCCAGCTGAAGTGTGAGACAGAATGATATTGTTACGATGCTCACTGGCATCGTGGGTAGCTTGGGACAAAGGAGGCTGGGACCATTATCCAGCTCTTCAGGATTCTTACAGTAGATCCATTCTCTAACGCCCACCCGTGAGCCATTACTCACTATTTGTGCCTCTCTTGCCTCCTCTTGTTACTCTCTCCTCTCTGCCGCCCCAAAATGTCACACACAAGACAAGACAATTAGAGGAGAAGCTGAGCATGAGGAGGATGCGAGCGTAAGAGTGGCAGGACAATCACATGTGCGCGCCTCCCGTTAAAGGCATGATCATACACAAACTTTCTGTATTAGTGCAGTGAGTTGCAGAGTCCAGCTGAAAGAGAAGGACTTTCTGCACAATGGTGTAGTCGTGACCACTTGAGAAAATAGTGACAGATGTCAACATGAATATCTTTCTGTGCTGGCTGGCCCGCGCCCAATAGTCAAGACACAAAAAGATTAAGAGACAGCACAGATGAACGTTCATCTCTATCGGGGGGCATGAGTGGTCCATGTGGTTTGTTTCTACAGAAAGGCTACATTTGAATATTTCCAAGGGAATCTATTGGCTCGTGATCATGAATTGCCATCGCTGTGCGCCCATTGTAAGCGGTGGCTAAAAAGGTCGACACACAATTGTTCAAATGGCAAAGTTTTGCTCTGTAAAAATATTCACCATACTATTAGTGAAGCCTTGTTGTGGCGGCGTCATGCTTTTGGGCAATCATTTCCCCCATCTAGAACTGTCAGAATTCCGACAGCCCCTTTTTTGGGGGACACAAAATCATCAGGCTTCATTGAGAAAGCTGAAGTTAAAGAGGATTTGCGCCTTTCAGCACTGCATTATTAAATCGGCTAAGGAATTGACTTTACGATTTAGTTTTCAAATGGCCCAGCAGGATCCCCCAATTGAAAATCGGAGTCAAATCTGGGGGCTGTGCACAGATTTCCTTGCAATCTGACATATTTCAAGAGCATTTAAATGGCCAAACATTCAAACACCGAATGAAGTGTACGCATGATGAAAGATACAAAAAAAAAAACCAAAAATCTAAAAAAAATGGTTTAATTTTTCTGCATGACCAAAACCTGGTGTGTGTTCACTGGATACTACTGTACTAGGTTATTGAGTCAAATCACAATGAATATAATACGGATCCACTTCTTAATACTGACTAATGTAGGCTTCAATAGAATAAGGTTACCTGAAGTGGATTTTGCAGGACTTCAGCCCGGTGAGCCAGTGCGATCGTCAAATTAAGAGCGTCCCACGGAACACTTAAATTCGCCCTCATATTGTACAACATCGATATATATATATATATATATATATATATATTTTTTTTTTGTCTTCCAAAGCTTGCCGCTTCACATCTTTGGCCGCCGCTTTTCAGCCCTCTCCATCCAAAACTTGAGGCGAACTTCTGTCTTCCACGACGACTGTCAGCACTTTTACGACCGTAGGAAATATGTCACTTTACCAATGGAACTATGACCACGTATTTTGGGCGGGGAATAAAAATGACAATTAATACAGTACGAAGACACTTTTAGTCTCATGAGAAGCTTTCCATGAGGTTATTTCGTTTTTTTTTAAGGGAAAACATTGGCTTTAGACATAATTTACACAATTTCGAGTGTGCCTGAACGCACCATCATCAAACCCCTACTTTCGTGCCCCAAACATCATCAGATTTATTTGATATCCTTTTTAGACAACTTAAATAGAAGATTGAGAAAAGAGACAGACCGAAGATAGCACTGTTAAATTATTTCTTTTTTTTTTAAATTTTTTTTAATTACTAACATTTGAAAAACTAGATCAATTGTTTTCGTGCATTT
The DNA here is from genome assembly GCF_024500275.1 of Phycodurus eques. Classification (NCBI taxonomy): domain Eukaryota; kingdom Metazoa; phylum Chordata; class Actinopteri; order Syngnathiformes; family Syngnathidae; genus Phycodurus; species Phycodurus eques. Next base: position 5,865,387 of record NC_084528.1, on the reverse strand, counting down.
CTTCAGATTTGAAAGTGTTTATTTTGTGTATATAACGCAAAATAACCTGAAACTGGTATTGGATGCGATTTGTGAGTGCGTGCATGTTTTCCGAAGTAGTGAAATGTTTAAAAGTCAAAAAGAAATCAGAAAAAAAAAAAGATTACATGAAACGGATAGTCATACAATATTTAGATATGTCGCCCCCTACTGGGCACCTCCAGGATTCCGAAGCGATGTGAGGGACAGTTTTGTCTGTAAACTATGGAAATTCATGAAAATGCATTGGACATAATAGTTAAATAAAAATTGTAGCTAAATAAATGTTTGGAAAATAATACAGTTCTATAGGAGATTAAACAGATATATATTGTACTTAAAGGTTACGCAACTGAACTATACTGATCAGGCGTAGTGGACTGGATTTAAAAAATACGTTTAAGGCCACATTATCCAGAGTTTGAACATTTAATCAAAAGATTCCTTCACATACCACACTTTGAGAATCACTAATAGTTGATGTGTCCATTTGTCACATGCACACAGTGAACTCCTGCCTCTCCAAGTGAAACTGCCTTTTATTGTCTTTACAGTACTTACTTACTTTAAGCAAAATGAGGGCAATGCTCAACACATTGGTTTAATTGTGGCGCATTTTTAGTGCTTCCAACGACGAAGGCTACAAACCGCCTCCTGATATTCAACAAGATGTTTCAGTGTATCTGGATCCTCATCGGCCCTTCCTTTCGCGAAGCTCATCTGCAGCTGAAAGGGAGAAAGAGAAAGGACCGCCTCAACAAACACAAAGCCAAAGCATCTCTCCGTATGGGCCCAGCTGCACGTTCCCTGGTCAAAGAGATGAAATTCGGCAAGACGGCGCTCCCTTTCATCTGAACTCACCGAGTGATCCCGCTCCCGACGAGGATGCAAGCGCAAAACATGTTGTTTATCACGGCCACGTCGATATAGACGCAGATTATCATAGTTGGCTCCCGTAACGTGTACTCGTAGTTGTAATCCTTCGTTACACTTGCTACCCTCTTAAATCAACATGTGAGTCAACGGCATCTCATATTTTTGATTTCTTTTCATTAATCTCACCCTTTGTGCGCTGCTCTGAGTCTACCAGCCCTTTGCGACAATAATTGACAGCCATTTGATGGGACTGCTGTGGTGTGAAAGGGAAGAGGCACAAGAAAGCAAAACATACTTCATTTGAATTGTCAAGACTTTACATGACTAAACAGATTCCCTTTAATTTACAACGTGTATTCATCTTTCGAGACATTGTTTATAAACCGGTGCCGGTAGACGATCGGGATGGGCTTTGAATGGCAGATTCTATTATGCCTCCAGGCAAGTAACATTTTCCCTGTGGCTATGGAGACACATGTCACCAAATGTTTTCAGTCAGAGGAGTTCAAAATATTGTTGTTACCTGACCTTTCTGATGGAGAACAATGGTGGAGGGTAAACGTGAGGAAACACTAGGGTGGAACAAGAGATAAGGCAGCGATTAAAGGGTTAAGATAACAGAGGGTGAATAATGTCTCAGTGGAGGGAAGGAGTGAGGTTTTTGTTGAGAAAAGCTCAGGAGCAGCAAATTTAAAAAAAAAGAAAAAAAAAGACTCCTACGCACTCTTTGTCAAGCCTGCGCCTCTGATTTTGAAGGAAAGGAAAACTTCATTTTCTCTCCTCCCCATCCTCAATTTGACATCTTTACCTCCTCCTAATCTTTCTCCCGCACAACCGTCTTACACTAAACCACTGCTATGGTCTGTGAACTCTGTGAAGGGCAACAGTACATGCAATGATTATTATTCTCTCTTCACTATTGTTTGATATGTGTAAAAAATATTGTTAATGAGCTAAGTTTTAAGAACCAACCTTCAAATCATCAGAACACGTGTATATATACTGTTTAAAATAGTGAAAATGTGGAGAAACAAGTGAGGGATACAGCGTGAGAGTTGTGATGTCATAGAGAATGTTGATGTGACAAGCATGGAGCAGTCATGTCACCTGCGCCTTTATGATTACTCCCTTTGACGACATTAAAATCTACATTGGATGATAAAATAGTCGGTTCACTACTCTTGTTTTGAACCCTACCTTGTTCATTGAGCTATACGGCAGAAAAGTGACAATGGATTTTATTGATGGAAGCATAGGCGTCTATAGACCCATCATGGTATGTTTGTGCTGGACTCGAAGTTTCTCTATTCATGTGGCACTTTTCCAGGTACTGGCAACAGACTGAAAACTATCTCTGGCTTAACCTTCCCCTCAAATCCCTCCGGAAGGATCCTTCTGGAATTTCTAGGGCTAGGCTCGTCCATTTTAGGCCAGCAAACTGTCATCCCACCCACTTCAGGGATCGTTGGAGATTGTGCTTTGAAAGAGCACACAACCTGCAAATAGCAAGATGCAATCCTCAAGTCCCCAACCTTGTCACTCAGCACTCCCTGAGTGTGTCTTGAGATTGTCCATGACTATCAGAAACATAATCAGATTTTAAAAAAAAATAAATAAATAAAAACACCTGGTGGAGCACAGTCTCTCATTGTGATTGTGTTGGGATCAGATAGTTCCTAGCAGTAGTCCCCCTCACCCTCTACTAGGCCAGTACCTCATGGACTGGCCCTCTCCTGGTCCACAGAAGACATGAACATGGAAATTCCCACAACCCACCTAAGTACTCCTTTTGAGCCCAGTGCAGACTTCCTCAGTTTGACAATCAGGTGGATTCTCCTTGTGAGTCCTCATAGGAATAGTCATAGACTGCCCCAAGAGGCTATTGTTGGAACACACCTTCGCATCGGTACACAATTTGGAATCAATTTCAAGGACAGACCATATATTCAACTGCCACTACTCAGTGAAAAGGCAGGTCAGTCAAGACATCCATGCATCCATCCATTTTCAATAGCGCTGGAGCCTATCCCAGCTGACTCCGGGCGAAAGGCAGACTACAACCTGAACCGGTCGCAGGGCACATATAGATACGGACAACCATTCGCACTCACATTCACGCCGTCACCGAGTGGGAACTGAACCCACGCTGCCCGCACCAAAGTCAGGCGAGTGTACCACTACACTACATCAGTCAAGACAATCCAACAAAATTTAAAGCCTTCAGTATCTCAAGACAAATCTTGTCCTTGTGCAGTGTCTTTTCATAACCCTAATGTTCCAAAAAAAAGTGATGGTAATGTCCCAGGACTGTACAACATCTTTTGGGATTAAAGGTTCCCCGGATCACCTCAAATCAGCAGTCATTGCTGCATGACCATTGAAGTGCTCTAGCAGCACAATAGAGGTATTGTCCAGCACATCGCCCAAGATTTCTAAGAAGGCCAGATACTCCGAACCTCTGTTTGGTGCATTGGTACAAATAGCCAAAACGTCTTTCAGCAACCCACGTTGACAAGAAGGTACTCTTGTCGTCAACAAAACAGAACAAAACATAGCGCTTTGCTTCTGCCCACTGCTATTTGACATTAAACCCTACACCCATGCATTTTCACACCCAGGTTAAAAATGGATTTAAACCCCCCCCCCCCCCCCCCCCCCCCAAAAAATATGATTTATTTTTAATCCTACTTTACAGATGTTTTTTGACACTCCCGCGTATAAAAATGCTCTGAAAACTTGCTGGAACCTCCACGCTTATATCATCCAGGTAACACCCACAAAACCAACATGTCTAATCTAATATAAAATAGATACATGCTACAAATCTTCTTCAGTACTTCACCGGAATGATGAAAGTGCTTGTTGTTGTTGTTTTTCTTTAGATTGGACTGTTGGCAGAACTTTTGAGACGTCAACAGAATAACTTGATCCCACCTGAGGTGACTGTTGAAACAATGACTGACCTTCTGGTGGAAGAGACCAATAAATCTCTCAGAATAAAATAAGTTACTAGAAATATAGTTACATGGCACCAAATACTTATGTTTGTCTGATTCATTTGAAAAGTAAATATTTTGCTTGTGTTTGCAGGCTTTGGGAGTTTGACGTGGAAGAATGTTTTGAGGCTCGGGCCAAGATGGTAAGATTACAATCTGGAAAAACGTTGGCCGTTTTTAGTAAGTAACGTAATGTTTAATTAACTTTGCAATGTTCTTCTTGCATCTTATTCTTATGTCAGGCGTTTGAGGTGAACATCAGTATGAAGATGAGAGACATTGAGTTTGAAGCCAGAAGGCTCCTGGCGTCTCCTGAGATGATCCCTCCCCAGTTAAAGTCAGTGTCGCTTGATGCCCATTCAGCATATCAGCCCAAGTACAATGTTTATGTCTACATACAGCATTTATCAAACATGACTATATAATTTCATAATTGTAACCTCCAGACATCCTGGGATCATCAGCAAAGCTCAGCAGATTGCTAGCAACTTGAAGCACCAGGAGGCCACCTCCGGCAAGCTACTCACCTTGCATGAGATCGTGATAGAGGTGCTTCCAAAAGTCTTGCAGGGCTTCTGGTTCTCTCCTCCCAAAAAACCCTTTAGCATGCCATCCCTATACCTCAGCAAAATGGTTGTCGGAGTGACACAGGCAGTGCTGGATTGTATCTCTCTACCCTTTACCGAACAGATCCGTATATATTTCTCCCACGTCATGAGAGACAATTTGGTCCTGACTATCCAGGATAAAGTGAGTCAGGCTTTCACTTTGGATGACCTAGGAAAGAACATTCATAGCTTTCAACCTGAACTGCTTAAGATCATCACACATGTCGCAGTGGGGGAAATCTGCATGCTGTCTCCTTTCTTTACTCCTTTCTTTCCTACCCCACCTTTGCCATTTCCCGACCAGTCCCTAGGCACTGTTTTACCGCTCTATGATGAAGACCTGAGTGAGGAGCTCATTGAAGGAACAAATTCCATTTATTCAACTTTAGCTCTTCTCCCTACAAGTGAAGAAAAGGACATCAGCCAGGATGATATCACAGGGAAGATGATAATCCATACCATTTTTAATTGGCTGAGGAAAAAAGTCTGCTGTTGGTGCTGCTGAATATTTTTCTGTTTATTTCGTGCATTCAGTGGCAACATTACAAAATGTATATGTGACAGATGGTTTCATTATTTTCCTCGTCTACCGCTCGACTGTCAGGGCTCGGAATGGGCATAGTAACATAGCGGTACTCAATTAATTGATCGTTGAGAATTGATTATTATTTATGACGCTCTAACCAGTCGGCCACCGTGCTGCCTTATGTTATTATATCATGGAGAAAAAAAAAACTTAATTTAATGAACTTATACATTTCAAACAATTGAATTCGCTACAGGGTTTTATTACTGTGTTACTTCTGCCACTCCTCACGGTGTCATGAAACAGATAGTAACCTGGCGATAATAAAGCGGCTGGCTTTAATCGCTTACACAAACTGTCTTCTAAGACTTAATGGTTAAGTAATTACCATTTTAAATAATAAATACTTCTCTGAGCGCAATTCATGCATTTTTAGGTATGTATTTGACTCTTTTTCCCCATATAGTTGTTATTAGTTGAGATGAAAATGTGATGTTTAAACAGACCATTTTCAGGTTTTTTCGAGCCATCTCATTCCTGGGATGCAGGGATGGTTTCTGATATGAGTGATAAGGGCAGTCGCCCAGGGCGGCATTCTGTGTGTATGTTTGTGTGTGTGTGTGTGGGGGGGGGGGTCGAGGAATATTTTGATCTTTGTAGGAAGTACAAAGAAGAGTGTAAAGAAAAGCATGTGTTCATCGTACCTGTGTTTGAAAATGTCACGCCAACTTGTGTCATTTGCAACAAGGTTGCAGCCAGGATGTGGGCATCCTGTTTTAAGGATTGGGGGTGAGTTTTCTCAACGTACATCCGCACAGCCTCGCTTGATCCCGTTTTTTTTACTGGGTGATCGTAAATAATTACAGCTGGTGTAGCTGGCGTTTTTTAGACATTACTTCTGCATTCAATAGCGACGCTGCATTTTGGTCATGTGGGCAAACGGCCAATCAGTGTATTTCTTGTGACATCACACCAAATGGGTTGCATGGCCAATGATGTGCTTAAATACTGTAACAAGGAATTGAAGTGCCATTGCACTGTAGCAGCCCAGCTCATTATCGTGCCTTGACAAACGTCATTTGGCGGGCCAGATATAATTGGCAGCGGGCCAATTATGGCCCGCAGGCCCCTAGTTGCCGACCTCAGATTTAGAGAGAAATTCCGTAATCCCATTAAAATGTTTTTCAGATATCAACTAATCAATTAATTTAGTTAATCTAAAGCTAATTTCCCATTCAGTTTGATTAAAGAAACTTCAATTTCCCATTCATAGTCAGGGATATGCGTCCTCGCTGAAGTTGTTTGTGTGTTTCGATAAAATAATTTGTACATGTTTCAGGCAATAGTATAGAGTCCACTTCCTGCTGTGTGCTGTTAGAACGTGCATTAAGAGGGAAAACACAATTTGAATAATCTCAGGCGGCTATCATTTAAGAATGAAATCCTAAATGTTGTGACCTTTTAAGAGAAATTCTGGAAGGAGCTAGACGAAGTAGTTCTGAGCATCACTGACAGTGAGGAGAGTTGTGATTGGTGCCGATTGTAATGGACATGTTGGTGAAGAAAACGGGGGTGAAGAAGAAGTGATGTGTAAATACGGCATCCAGGAAAGGAACATGGAGGGACAGATGGTGGTAGACTTTGCAAAAAGGATGCAAATGGCTGTAGCGAACACTTTTTTCCAGAAGAGGCAGGAACATAGGGTGACCGACAAGAGCGGAGGTAGAAGCACACAGGTGGATTACATCTTGTGCAGACGATGTAATCTGAAGGAGGTTACCAACTGTAAGGTAGTGGTAGGGGAGAGTGTAGCTAGACAGCATCGGATGGTGTGTAAGATGACTCTGGTGGTGGGGAGGAAGATTAGGAAGACAAAGGCTGAGCAGAGAACCATGTGGTGGAAGCTGAGACAGGACGAGTGTTGTGCAGCTTTTCGGGAAGAGGTGAGACAGGCTCTCGGTGGACAGGAAGAGTTTCCAGAAGACTGGACCACTGCAGCCAAGGGGATCAGAGAGACAGGCAGGAGAGTACTTGGTGTATCTTCTGGCAGGAAAGGAGAGAAGGAGACTTGGTGGTGGAACCTCACAGTACAAGAAATCATACAAGGAAAAAGGTTTGCTAAGAAGAAGTGGAGAGGCGAAAGGAATACATTGAGATGCGACATAGGGCAAAAGGTAGAGGTGGCAAAGGCCAAACAAGAGGCATATGATGACATGAAGATAGAGAAAGCCTATGACAGAGTACCCAGAGAGGAACTGTGGTACTCAATGCGGATGTCTGGAGTGGCAGAGAAGTATGTTATAATAATACAGGACATATACGAGGGCAGCAGAACAGTGGTGAGGTGTGCTGTAGGTGTGGCAGGCGAATTTAAGGTGGAGGTGGGACTGCATCAGGGATCAGCCCTGAGCCCCTTCCTGTTTGCAGTGGTGATTGATAGGCTGACAGTTGAGGTTAGACTGGAATCCCCGTGTACCATGATGTTTGCAGATGACATTGTGATCTGCAGTGAAAGCAGGGAGCAGGTGGAGGAACAGTTTGAAAGATGGAGGCATGCACTGGAAAGCAGAAATTATAAAAATAATTTATAATATAAAGCACACTGATTGAGGAGTATCTGTAACATTTGCACAACCGACATTGTCCCAGATGATCGCACTACTCGTCACTTTAAACCGCATACACTCCTTGAAGTCTCAGCGCCCTTTGCACAATGGTCATTGCACCGGACTATTGCAATATTAGTCGTTCGAACTGCTCTAAGTGCTAGAGGACTCTGCATCTTTTTGCACAATTGTTTTTTGTCAATGTCTTTATGTCCCCAAAGTGTTCTGTAAATTGACTGTTTGTTGTACTAGAGCGGCTCCAACTACCGGAGACAAATTCCTTGTGTGTTTTGGAAATACTTGGCAAATAAAGATGATTCTGATTCTGATTCTGATTCTGATTCTGATTCTGATTCTGATTCTGATTTCTGTGACACATCAGTGCTACCTACAAATTGTCACCCTCAAATGGACAATAAATAGTAGTGTATTGAATTGTGTCACTGATGGTGTAGTGGTACACTCGCCTGACTTTGGTGCAGACAGCGTGGGTTCAGTTCCCACTCAGTGACGGTATGAATGTGAGTGCGAATGGTTGTCTGTGTCTGTATGTGCCCTGCAACTGACTGGCAACCAGTTCAGGGTGTAGTCTGCCTTTCACCCGAAGTCAGCTGGGATAGGCTCCAGCGCCCTGCGACCCTAACCAGGATAAGCGGTGTTGAATATGGATGGATGGTATTGAATTGTCTACCTATAAGCCCAAATAAAATTAACGGTTAATGTCCTGGTCAAATTATGAGTTAAAACAAATTCATATTTTTTAACCTGTGGCGCCAAATGAAACAAAAAAGTGGTCCAAATTATAAGAAATTGCGTTGGAGATATTCATGACAAATTTTGCCATGCACATTTTGAAAATTAGTCACAAGCCTGGCAATTTTGAGGAAACCTAACATTCCAAAGGACCCTAGAGCATTGTAAACTACAATTTGTACAGAACATTGCATATGCTTCTGTGGCGTATGAACAGGTGTGAATAATTTTGGACATAAATTCTTTTGGGTCAAAATACAAAATAATATATTTTTGGAAATCTCTGAAAAAAATATCCATTCACCAAATAAAATCGGCTGACCTCTGTGCAGGCAGCATGGGTTCAATTCCCACTCACGTTGTTTGTAATGGCTGTTTTACAATGAGACAGTTTTATGACAGGCCTTATATTCTTATATTCTGACTGATGGTGTTGATGATGACAACATCACTGAAGTGATAAAAGCAGCTGGTGTCATATAGGTTAAGTGTTTAAAAATTCATAAAGTATGTTCACCTTTTGGATTGTTTGTTCCCACACACTGTTTTAATTAGGAAACCGGACTGTAGCAAGTCAAATGTGGAAATTCACCAAGAAAAAGGGTTGATCAACAACCATGAAACTCAATAATTGAATGTATAGAATTACTGCAGCAGTGCTTTGTCTTAAGGGAAACAGTAAATATCTGGATAATGATAATTGTGTCTTCAATCGGTACTATGCCTCTACTGTTTAAAATGAGGAGCTTGTCATTAAGAGACAATTGTGACTATAGATTGTCCGCTAAAAATCTTTTTATACAGCATTTTGGAGCACGACCGACTGTAAACGGGTGTATATAATCTATATGGTTCAATCTTTGCTGAATGGATTTCAAACGATCTTCAATCACATTTTCGGAAGTATAGACTTATTTTTATTTATTTAAAAAAATAATTTATAATTTAAAGCTTTGATTATTTATCTGCCAGAGAAGTAATAATTCTATTGGTATATTTCATCTGTATTTTTGATCACTTGCTTTCCATTCACATAAAATTCAGTCATTCATTCATCTTCCATACTGCTTATCCTCACCTGGATACGGTTGCAGGTGTGCTGGAGCCTATCCCAGCTAACTTTGGGGGAGAGGCGGGGTACACCCATAACCGGTCGCCAGCCAATCGCAGGGCACATATAAACAAACAACCATTCGCACTCACATTTACACCTACAGGCAATTTAGTCTTCAATTAACCTACCATGCATGTTATTGGGATGTGGGAGGAAACCGGAGTATCCGGAGAAAACCTACGCAGGCACGAGGAGAACACGCAAACTCCACACAGGCGAGGCCGGATTTGAACCCGGGTCCTCAGAGCTATGAGGCAGACATGCTAACCAGTCTTCCACTGTGCCGCCCATATATACATCCATCCATCCATTTTCTGAGCCGCTTCTCCTCACTAGGGTCGCGGGCGTGCTGGAGCCTATTCAAGCTATCATCGGGCAGGAGGCGGGGTACACCCTGAACTGGTTGCCAGCCAATCGCAGGGCACGTACATACAAACAAACAACCATTTGCACTCACAGTCACACCTACGGGCAATTTAGAGTCTCCAATGAATGCATGTTTTTGGGATGTGGGAGGAAACCGGAGTGCCCGGAGAAAACCCACGCAAGCACGGGGAGAACATGCAAACTCCACACAGGCAGGGCCGGGGATTGACTGTGAGGCTGACGCTCTAACCAGTCCATATATACATAATTGTGTCAAAAAAGAATTTTTTCTCAAATAAATAATTTCCATCAATATTTTGGCTGCCCTGCAAAGGCTCAAGTTATCTGACAGTGGGGGCCCATGAGTGCATAAAGCATAATATAGAATGGTTATGTACGACAATTATGACAAACTTCTTATCCACACTCCTTATTAGCAGTGACAGACCACTGAGCTCAGTACAGAATGCTTGCTGTGACTCTCCTCCAGAGTGACCTTTAATACAGTATATCTTTATACTCTCCTGTATGATATTCCCATAAGACATTATGTTGCTTGTGTTTCATGAGACTATAACAGTAATTACCTCTTTGAATGAATTTATGTTATCATTGACACGGTAAAGTGTGCTTGTTTGTTCGTATGCACTTCCCTGTGTACCTTTTATGCCATGTTTAACCTGCAATTTAATCATCCATCCATCCATCCATCCATTTTCTTCTACTTATCCAGGGTCGGGATGCAAAGGCAGCAGCTTAGGCAGGTAAGCCCAGACTTTCCTCTCCCAGCCACTTCATCGAGCTCTTCCAGGGGGATCCTAAAGCCAGGCCCAGGCCAACTGGGAGACATAGTCTCCCCAGTGTGCTCGAGGCCTCCTCCCGGTGGGCGCAGGCCCAGAACACTTCACCAGAGAGGCGTCCAGAGGGCATCCTTACCGAATGCCCAAGCAATTTCATCTGGCTCTTCTCGATGTGGAGGCGCAGCGGCTCCAGTCTGAGCTGCTCCTGGATGACCAAGCCTCTCACCCTATCTCTAAGGGAAAGCTCGGACACCCTGCAGAGGAAATTTGCAAATCTTGTTCTTTGTCAAGACCCACAACTCGTGACCATGGGAGAGGGTGGGAACGTAGATCGACCGGTAAATCACGTCCACAATAGACCGATGCTGAGTCCGTTTCACTGCAGACGCTGCACCAATCCGCCTGTCAATTCCCATTCTTCCCCCACTCGTGAACAAGATTCCAAGATACTTAAACTCCTCCACTTGGGGTAGGATCACTTTCCCGACCCGGAGAGGGCACTCCATCCTTTTACGACTGAGACTCAGATTTAGAGGTACTTATTCTCATTCCAACCACTCCAAATTTGCTGCAAACTGCTCCAGAAAGAGTTGAAGATTGCAGCTTGATAAAGCCATTAGAGCGACATCACCCGCTAAAAGCAGACACATAATACTTAGATCACCAAAGCAGACCCCCTCAACACCTCGGCTGCGCCTAGAAATTCTGTCCATAAATTATACACAGAATTGGTGACAAAAAGGAGCCTTGGTCAACCCTCACAGGAAATGAATCCGACTTACAATGCGGACCAAACTTTGACACCGGATCGAACAGCCTGCATTAGGGGGTCCGGTACCCCACACTCTCCCTCCACATGACTATCCTGAGGGACACGTTCGAAAGCCTTCTCCAAGTCCACAAAGCACATGTAGACTGGTTGGGCAAACTACCATGCACCCCCCAGAGCCCCACTGAGGGTGTAGAACACCCACTGTTCCATGGTCAGGATGAAACCACAATGCTACTGATAAATCTGAGATTGGACTTCCCAATGGACCCTCCTCTCCACCACTCCTGAATAGGACTTATCAGGGAGGCTGAGGAGTGTGATCCCCCTGTTTATGGAACACACCCTGGTCTTCCAATGTCAGAAGCCCTGTCCCCGATGTCCTCGTGTTGTTGCAGAGGCGTCTTAACCAGGATAGCCCCATAACATACAGAGCCTTTAGGAACTCCTGCCGGATATTTTCCATCGCTGGAGCCCTGTCACCGAGGAGCTTTTCAACCATTTTGGCAACTTCAACCCTAGAGATAGGAGAGCCCACTTCATATCCTCATACAAAAGTTGTGTTGGTGGACATGAGGAGGTCGTGAGTTGGGGTAAGCAGCACCCTGTCCCCACAGTGTTGATGTTGAACTACTTCCCCCTCCTGAAATGGTGGACCAGAATTTACTTGAAGTTGTCCTGAAATCCTTCTCCATGGCCTCAGCAAACCCATCCCACGGCCGTGTTTTTTGCTCCAGTGACCACCAAACCTTTTTTCCGCTTCGTCTTACATTACCTATCAACTGCCTCTGGAGTCCCACAGGCCATGAGGTCCAATAGGACTCCTTCGTTAGCTTGATGGCATCCCTCACCGCCAGTTTCTACCAATGGGTTCGGGAATTGCCATAATGACAGGTACTAACGGCCACAACTCCATTTGGCTGCCTCACCAATGGAGGTGCGGAACATGGCCCTCTCGAACTTAATGTCCCCCGCCTGCTGTTGTCAAAGTTCTGGTGGAAGTTGAAGCTCCTTCTTACAGGGGGACTCCGCCAGATGTTCTCAGCAAACCCTCACAATACGTTTATACGCAATAGGGACCAAGGGTGTCCAAGTGAAAAGTGCACATATGGAGACCCTTATGTTTGATCATGGTGTTCTTTATGGACAATCTGTGATGAGCACAGGAATCCAATAACAAAGCACCACTTTGGTTAAAATGGGGGTTGAGGGGGTGGGGGTTGGCAGTTTCTCCCAATCACGCCCTTCCAGGTCTCACTGTCTTTGTCCATGTGAGCGTTTAAGTCCCCCAGCAGAATGAGGGAGTCCCCAGCAGGAGCCCTCTCCACCACCCCCTTCAAGGACTCCAAAAAGGATGGGTACTCTAAACTGCTTTTTGGTGCATTAGCAGGAACCGTCGCCCGACAAGATGGTGGAGGGAGCCTACTCTCTTGTCTACTGGTTTGAACATCAACGTACAGGTGCCGAGCTGTGGGGCAATCAGTATGCACACACATGCTTGGCACCTCTCACCAAGGGCAACTCCAGAGTGGAAGCGAGTCCAACCCCTTTCAAGAAGACTGATACCAGAGCCCAAGCTGTGTGTTGAGGCGAGCCCAACACATCGAGTCAGAACTTCTCGACCTGTCACACCAACTCAGGCTTTTTTCCTGCTAGAGAGGTGATGTTCCACATCCTTCGAGCTAGTTTCTGCAGTCTGGAAACATATCGTCACCCAGCTCACACTGCAGCTGACCCCTCAACCCCTACCACAAGTGGTGAGCCAATGGGAAAGGGGCCCACATCGTCTCTCCGGACTGCCATGGCAGCCCCATGGGTGCAGACCCAGCCTCCAAACACTCGCCATCGACCTCGACCCCCCCCCCCCCCCCCTTCTAGGCCTGGCTCCAAAGAAGGGTATCGGTGACCTGCATCCAGGCAAGGTAAAACATCCAAATGTTTTTTGGGTTTTATTGAGTGGTGCATTGTCTGGTTCCTCACATACAGTAGGACCTGTTTTCCCTGGATGACTCTACCAGGGACATAAAGCCCCCGACAGCAGAACTCCTAGGATCATTGGGACACACAAACTCCTCCACCATGGAAAGGTGATGGCCCGTGGAGGAGCAATTTAATTATCATAAGGTTTTTGTGCTGCCACTTACTTTAGGTGGGAATCAACACATATGAGGCAACAATGAACAACCATCCATCCATTTTGCCCTCATTAGGGTCACATGTGAACTGGAGCCCATCCCATCATACTTTGGGTGCAAGGCATGATGCACCCCAGAGTTGTCACCAAACTAATCAAAGGGCCAACACCAAAAAACAAATGTTCACTATGATACACTGAACAAAAATATATATTTCTTGCAAATATTGTGAACTAATATGTCTAAATCTGTGTTAGTAAGCACTTCTCCTTTGGTGACATCATCCAATTACCTCACCCCAATTTAGTGTGGCACACTAAGTTGCTGATTATACAGCATGATTTAAGCACAGGTGTGCCTTAAGGCTGCCGCACACCGACTGAACTGTTATGCCTTGATTCAAAATTAGAATCGCCGGCGCTCACCTTCGCAACATTTCAATCTTACAGCCAATCAAAACGCACACAAACTTTCACTCACGCTGAAAACACATTTATGGGTTTTTACGCAAGCGAGACACTGGAAGGGCCGTTGCGCCGCCCCAAGCCAAATATTTGACACACAATATATAAAGCATCAAATATTGTGTTTTACATCAATATTTAAAGGTCCGGTATTTTGGCTATTTACACCTGTTTAGAGCGACTTTCTAATATGGACTTGGTAAAAAATAGTAAATTTCATTTAAAAAAACAACAACTTGTTTTTGTCATACGATTGTCCAGAAAAGGCTACTCTGACAGCTACTTCTGTTTGACCCCGTGTTGTATCCGCTTTGTCCATATTTGGCTCAGACTGCCCCCTTTCCTCTGATTGGTTGCCTCTGTGTAGAAGACCCACATGTGAGAGCACACGTTTGTCACGTACACATCCCTGGCACGGGAGCGGGAAAACTCAGCAGAAAAACGGCAACAATAATTCATCCAAAATACTAGAAAAAGTATGTCCCCTTTCACTATATTCATAATGTATAATGTGCTTATGGATGAAAAAGCAAAGCTTGTGACCAAAATGCACTCGCTGGGTACATTCAAATGAATGGAGTCACCGCGACTCCTTTAAAATCTCCCCACTCACGCCTTTATTCCCGCCCACGTCCACTATCTTTAGCAACCTGCCTATTCTTTAACTATTATTATATGTTTTTATGGTTTAAGAAATGTAAAAAAGTACAATATACTGTTTATACAGCATCAAACGCCTACACAGGCTCATTATTTATGCCGTCCGTATGTCCAATTGCTCAATGTGTGAGGTCGCGTGAGCAACTCTTATTTTTATGCAACGGTCCGGTCCAGTCGCATTCGACTGCATCGAGCAGTGTGGGCCTTAGGCTGCCCACAATAAAAGGCCACTCTAAAATGAGCAGTTCCACTGTATTGGGCAGAAAATCAGTCAGTACCTGGTGTGACCACCATTTGCTTCACACAGTGCGACACATGTCCTTCGTATGGAAGTGATAAGGTTTTGTGTTGTGTGGCCTGTGAAATGTTGAGCCACTCCAACCCAAAGGCTTCGGGAAGTTGCTGAATACTGTCAGGAACTGGAACACACAGTCAATTGCACTCAATCACACTTTATAAAACTAGTTTATTTCATTATATTCTCTTTAAGTATGTTTTATTATGATTTGATAATCACATTTCACAATACAGTGAAATACAGTCAACTGTATTTATTGTCAGAAATACATGGCCGGCTGCATTAAATGCTCTTGCAGGCCGTTTATGGGCCTCAGGCTGTAGGTTCCCCAACCCTGTTCTATTGACTGTGGCAATTGCACATAACAAAGGAGGTGGTCTGTGCTCGCTTTTGGCTTTTATTGTTTTGTGATGATGCACTGATTTTCTTACTGATGCCTGTTTTGTCTCACTCTCTATATTTCTACCACCTGGTCAGTGGTGACTCCTAAAAGAGCCGCTGTCCCCTTATCACCGTGATGTTGAAATCAGTGGAGGGAGGTGGGCGGTGCAGTGGGAGAGCTACGTGTTGCTGCGCAGCAACAGAAAGAAGAGAGATGTTGGAGAGAGAGAGAGAGAGAGAGGAATAGAGCAAGCCGGGGAGAGGATTCCCCTATTCAAACAAAAGCAGTTGTCAGGGCGTGTGTCTGCTGCTTGCGCTCACAGCCCAGACTTGTCCGTGGCTGTGATGCTGCAAACACAGCGGACTATATTCTTGTATATTTGAGAAAGGAGTGTCAATTCATTTTGTATGGATACATTTTTACATTTGGCATCACTCCCTTTGGAGGAGTTTATCCTAATCAACGTGACTGAGACACGTCTGCGGTTTTCTGGGAAATGCATGTCAATTTGTACATTTTAGAGGAGACAACTTGGCCACAAATTGCCAGGATGCTATCAAAGCAATCATCTGCAGGGATTTGTTGACCCGGTTGCAGTAAGTTCTTTGTTTTCCTGTTTGCTTCTAAATTCCTGGGAATACGTTTGAGGGGAACACGTGGTTGTACCGTAAATAGGTGCCAGTTGATTACAAAGCACAAGCTTGCAAATAGTTGACCTACATCAGTGATTCTATTGATGCTTTTTTCTTACATTTTTCTTTCTTTTTTCTTTCTTTCTTTCTTTCATTCATTGTGTGTGTGTTTTTGTGTGCATGTGTGCGTGTGTTCAGACATGACGGGTCAGGTCCTGAGGGAACCTGGCGCCAGAGCTCCCTCAGAGGACGATGCCGCCATCCGCATCAACGTGGGCGGCTTCAAGAAGCATCTCCACACAGAAACTCTGTCTCGGTTCCCGGAGACACGACTGGCGCGTCTTCTCCACTGCCGGTCTAAGGAGTCCATATTGGAGCTGTGCGACGACTACGATGACGCAGAGAAAGAGTTTTACTTTGATAGGAATCCCGCGCTTTTCCCCTATGTCTTGAATTTCTACAACACGGGACGGCTGCACGTCATGGCTGAACTGTGCATTTTCTCCTTCAGCCAGGAGATTGAGTACTGGGGCATTAACGAGTTCTTTCTCGACTCCTGCTGCAGCAGTGCCTACCACTGTAGGAAAATGGACCAAGACCGGGAAGAGTGGGAGGACAGGAGTGATGAAGGAAGCACCACCTCGTCATTTGACGAGCTGTTGGAGTTTTACAAGTGACGCCTCTAAATTTGACAAACAACCGCTGGGGAGCACCCGGAGGCGCGTTTGGCTGATGCTGGACAACCCCGGCTACTCCGTGGCCAGCCGCTTTATCAGTGTCTGCTCCATCTTGGTGGTGCTCGGTTCCATTGCCACAATGTGCATGAACAGCATGAGCGAGTTCAGCCTCGTGGACGCCGAAGGGCAGCCCACGGAGGATCCCCGGTTTGAGATCGTGGAGCACTTGGGCATTGCTTGGTTCACGCTGGAGCTGGTGGCCAGGTTCGCGGTGGCCCCGGACCTCGTACACTTTTTCGAGCATCCGTTGAACCTGATCGACTTGGTGTCCATACTTCCCTTCTACCTGACGCTCGTCATCAACCTGGTGGTGGAGAGTAGTCCAGCGCTGGCCAACCTGGGCCGTGTCGCTCAAGTGTTGAGGCTCATGAGGATTTTCCGCATCCTTAAACTGGCGCGCCACTCGACCGGGCTGCGCTCCCTCGGGGCCACCTTGAGAAACAGCTACAAGGAGGTGGGCCTGCTGCTTCTCTATCTCGCAGTCGGAGTGTCTTTCTTTTCCGTCGTGGCATACACGGTTGAGAAAGAAGATAGCGAGGACTTGTCCACCATCCCGGCATGCTGGTGGTGGGCCACGGTCAGCATGACCACTGTAGGCTATGGGGATGTGGTGCCCTTGTCTATTGCGGGCAAGCTGACAGCCTCGGCCTGCATTCTGGCGGGGATCTTAGTAGTAGTGCTTCCGATCACACTTATTTTCAATAAATTTTCCTTGTTTTACAAGAGACAAAAACAACTGGAAATCGCAATGCGAAGCTGCGACTTTGATGAGGGCATAAAAGAAGTGCATTCAGTCAACCTGAGGAACTATTATGCACACAAAGTCAAGTCTCTTATGGCCAGCTTGTCAAACATGAGCCGGAGTTCACCTAGTGAGCATAGTCTAAGTGAGTCAATACACTAAGGGCCTGCGTGAGGAGGTGGCCCAGGGACTGAATCATCAGGTGTCAAAGCCCGATGACATATGTGGGACATAGGCTTGTGGGAAATTAGAAGCTTTTTCCATGAGTAGTTGGATTGCTTTTGCAATTAGTTGGAATGGACTAGAAACTTGAGGTACAGTAATTTAAAAATAATTAATTTCATGCAATCATAATATTGAAAATTTTGCTTTAGATGTTTTCTTTATCAGTCCTTTATTGGAAAATGCTTTGTTTCAGCAGCCCAAATGCTGAATAATTTTATATAAAAAGAAGGCAGCCCAGTGATCTAGGGGTTACCACATCAGCCCCAGAGTTCTGATCTTCTGGGTCAGAATTTCGGCTCTCCCGCCACATTCCCAAAACATGTAGGGTAGGTTAATTGAAAGATCTAAATTGTCCATAGGAGTGAATGTGAGTGTAAATTGTTGTTTCTCTATATATTATGTGCCTTGTGACTGGCTGGCAACCAGTCCAGGGTCTCGCCCCGCTTCTAGCCCAAAGCCAGCTGGGATAGTCTCCAGCTCACCCATGACCTTAATGAGGACAAGTGGTATAGAAAATGAATAGATTTCATATGATCATGAGAATTAACATTTTGTTTTAGATCTATTGTTTATCAATCCCTGTGATTGGCTGGCAACCAGTTCAGGGTGTACCCCGCCTCCTGCCCGATGACAGCTGGGATAGGCTCCAGCACGCCCGCGACCCTAGTGAGGAGAAGCGGCTCAGAAAATGGATGGATGGATGGATGTTTATCAATCCTTTATAGGAAATTGCTTTGTTGCAGCAGCCACACAATCGTAGGCATAAAAGTAGAAGTGAAACATAAAGTATGCTTGAATGTTTTGTGTAAAATTATGTAAATGATGTGAAAACACTTGTAATTATGCAACAACAGATCAGGGTGTAAGTGTCCAATGATGAACAAAGCTGTTGGTACAGGTATAACATATTGTCATCTTCTTACAATAATAGCCTAAAATACTGTTAAGTCATGTTTTTTTGTTGTTGTTTTGCCCAGAAAACGCAGAAAGCTGAACCAAATACTGAATATATTATATTTTTTAAGAATTACATGTCAGGGGTAGAATTGCAGGATCTGTTGAGCTGAGGATGAGAGAGGTGGCCAGCATGATGAGGAGATGATTTAGGCATCTAAAGTGTTTATTTCTTATTTTTACTCAGGCTATTATTTTAGGAAGGTGACGATATCAATACGTATATACTGTATTCATATAAACATAGACACTCTCACAGGTACATGCTGTTTTCTCATAAGCATGCAGAATAATATACTTTTTAGGTGGTTTTAAGGCATTAAAATAAGGTTAAATGAACACCAACAACAACAAAAACATTCATGCTAAATCCAATGAACAGATACCCTAATTTCCAAATTATTTCTGGTGATCGGTTCTAAATGTCCATATACTGGATTTCCATGGACAGTCTCCAACGTAGAATTTTGCAATCCTACCTACGCCTCTCTGTAGCTGCGTGCAATAATCTTTGTGTCAGTTCTCAGCGGAAATAACAGCAAACGTAGTGGAGTCTGAATATAACAATACCACTGTGCAGTATTTCCCAAAAAGAAAAAAATGAAAAAGACAGAGAATGCTGTGGTCATTTTCAGTCTTACAGAGTATATGTAGTCCAGCCTCCAATTCTACTTGTTGTAGTATCTGAAGTAAGCTGTAAAAGATGTGACTTTAGGAAGAGTCAAATGTGAAATTGTGGTTTTGCAACATCGTTACTTCAAATGCGTGTCATGCAAAGTGAATTAAACAAGAAATACATGAAAGAGTTTTTCATTTTTCTTTATGAAGGATCATGTTCTACCGTTTCCCTTTCATCCTGATTCAGGTAGTACATAGAAATTAGGAGACAACTAGACATTTGTAATGACTGACATTAAATCGAAAACATTTTGACAGGGAACAGCAGTGATATGCAACTGACATTTCTTAAACGAGACAATTGGTTTATTTTCTACTGAGCCGTGTAACTGTGACGCTTTGCAATCATTCTGATGTAGAGCATTTATTAACGTACAGTACTCTGTAAACAGCATACACTGGCCACTTTTCATAACATCTAATAGGAGCTATTAAATATGCCTTGAACAATATAATTATGTGATGAAAACACTTTAATTTAAATTAACATATTTTGTTATTTATTCACTAAATCAATAATAATAATGTTTTGAATGACACGGTCAGAGTTGTTTCTTTCAAAGTACAGTACATTCATTATTTTTTTTGTTCGTTTGCAGTGGTGTGCAACTGCAGTGTATTCTATTCAGACATGTTTCTTGTCCCAAAAATAATAATATCCCAAAATAATGAACATTTTGATTTGAGTCTCAGTCCAGACATTGATTGACATCTACTGTATAATTGCATGTTTGCATTGTCCACTGGTCCTCCAGATTCGTCCTACAGTCTAAAATCATGTTACATTCCAAAGTCAGCTGGAACATACACATAGTGTATAGCTGTCGAGTAGAAATAATAGTACATAATTTATGAATGAATACAAATATTTAATCAATGATGAATTTTGAAGACGATATTAACGGGAGTTGCATAAAATAATCTATTGGTCGTACAGAGGACCATTAGTAGCGTATTGGTTCACCTAACTGACTTTCTTGCAGCTGGCGCAGGCTCGATGACCGGTCGATTCCCCATAATTAGTTAATGAAAAGGACAGGATCCGTCAACTGTCATACAAATATGAGTGTATTTAGGCCACTGGGACTCCTGAGGAGCAAGATGGAAATGTCTTCCCCGTCCTTCTCCCCTTTGGTTTGACTGCACTATTATCCTCTGACTGTGGTGTTAAGAGGAGAGCTTTAATCCTGTCTGACACACAGCGAAAGCAGGGTACACACAGCATAGGATGATGATTCTCCCTTCTGATCAAAGACAGCAAAGGCCTGATGTTCAGATGTCTATAAAAGATTATTATGACTAATTATTCAGTGAATTTTACAAAAGCAAATCCTTACAGTATGTGTGTGGACAACATCGGCGATGGCCGAGCCATGGACTCCATGAAACCCAAGAATATACAATTCGGAAGTGACCTGAAGCTTATGCTGCTTCCGGAGACAAATAGAGGAGAAAGTGGATGTGTTGAGTGTTTGTATAATGTGTCACCTAAGTCATTCAGCACAATAAAAATGACAAGGGAAGAATTTGCAACAGCAGCGTTGTTGGTACCAGATCAGTCAACATTAATGGATAGCCTAATTTCTTCAATTTATTTTTCTACAACTGCTCTTTCTTCTTTGCATATTCTGGCATTCTGTGTCCCACACGTCAGTCTTGGTACTAAAGAAGACATCTGGTTTGGGGAGAAGACTCACGATAACAATATCGTTATACAGTATGTGTGGTGTGCTGTGTTCATCATCTCGAGTACATCACACACTGTAAGAGCAGTAAGAACACAAATTATTTTCATCATCATGTGTGTGGTCTCTCAAATGTGAAAAAAAAACAAACAAAAAAAAGTTTTTTGTAAGGTAATGTTAAAAAACTTTGTGTGTTTTTCTGGCTTAAGATGGCATCTTAAAGGGAGTTTGCAGTTTTCAAAAAGTTTCAAGTTTTCAAAAACAACAACACTTTTTATCATATCAGAGTAGACTGATAGTTTCTTAGCTTGATTGCTTGATTCCAATTCCGGATTGCTTGATTCCATTAGCAACAAAAGTTAAAACCAAAAAAAACAAAAAACAGCGCTTAGGCCTGTGATGATAACTTTACGATAACGATATTCTCCAAATAAATATCACATTAAAAGATAATCTATAAATATATATTATAAGATATAATATCCCCTCCTGGAGCTGTCACCTTATCGTGGTGGAGATGTTTGTGTGTCCCAATGATCCTAGGAGCTATGTTGTCTGGGGCTTCACGCCCCTGGTAGGGTCACCCATGGCAAACAGGTCCAGACAAAGCATGGGGAAAAGACCCCTATGATGAATAGTGTAAATGGATTTAGATTTCCCTTGCCCGGACGCGGATCACTGAGGTCACCCTCTGGAGCAAGGCCTGGAGGTGGGGGTCAAAGGCGAGCGCCTGGTGGCCGTGCCTGCACCCATAGGGCCCAGCCGGGCACAGCCCGAGAGGGTAATGTGGGTCCCCCTTCCCAAGGGCTGGGAGGGGCCATAGGGGTTGGGTGCAGTTTGAGCTGGGCTGTGGCCGAAGGCAGGGACCTTGGAAATCCCGACCGGAACTGTGCCTGTCATCGCGGCAACCCCCGAACCAGTTTGTGGACACCAGCGGTGAGGGATGCCGTCAAGCTGAAGAAGGAGTCCTATCGGATCTTTTTGGCCTGTGGGACTCCTGAGGCAGCTGATGGGTACCGGTCGGCCTGGCGGATGCCATGGAGAAAGACTTCCGGAATAGTTCGGGGAAATTCTGGTCCACAATCCGGCGTCTCAGGATGGGGAAGCAGTGCACACTGTGTATAGTGGGGATGGGACACTGCTGACCTGGGGAGAATACTTCAAAGACCTCCTCAATTACACTGACACACCTTTCCATGAGGAAGCAGAGTCTGAGGTCTCTGAGGCGGGCTCTCCTATCTCTGGGGTTGAGGTCACTGAGGTGGGTAAAAAGCTCCTTGGTGGAAAGGCCCCCAGGGTGGATGATATTCACCCGGAGTTCCTAAAGGCTCTGGCTGTTGTAGGGCTGTCCTGGTTGACACACCTCTGCAACATCGCGTGGACATCGGGGACAGTGCCTCTGGATTTGCAGACTGGGGTGTGTTTTTAAGAGGGTGTGTTCCAACTACAGGGGGAGTTCGACTGTGTCCTTCGGGGAGTCCTGTGTGGGGTGCTTCAGGAGTATGGGATACCGAACCGCCTGATACGGTCTGTTCGATCCCCGTATGACCAGTGTCAGAGTCGGACTCGTTTCCGGTGAGGGTTGGACTCCGCCAAGGCTGCCTTTTGTCCCCAATTCTGTTCATAACTTTTATGGACGGAATTTTAAGCGCAACCGAGGCGTAGAGTGGGTCCGGTTTGGTGGCCTCAGAATTGCATCTCTGCTTTTTTGTAGATGATGTGGTTCTGTTGGCTTCATCAAGCCGTGATCTCCTTCACTCACTGGAGAGGTTTACAGCCGAGTGTGAAGCGCCCTGGATGAAAATCAACACCTCCATGTCTGAGACCATGGTCCTTAGTTGGAAAAGGGTGGATTACCCTCCCCGGGTCATGGAGTTCAAGTATCTTGGCGTCTTGTTCACGAGTGAGGGAAGAATGGAACGGGAGATCGACAGGCGGATTGGCACAGTGTCTGCAGTGATGCAGACTTTGTATCCGCCCGTTGTGGTAAAGAAGGAGCTAAACCGAAAGGCGAAGCTGTCGATTTACCGGTCAATCTACGTTCCTACCCTCACCTAAGGTCACGAGCTGTGGGTCGGATACAAGCGGCTGAAATGAGTTTCCTCCGCAGGGTGTCCGGGCTCTCCCTTAGAGATAGGGTGAGAAGCTCTGTCATCCGGGAGGCGCTCAGAGTAGAGCCGCTGCTCCTTCACATCGAGAGGAGCCAGATGAGGTAGCTGGGGCATATGTTTAGGATGACTCCCTGACGCCTCCCTGGCGAGGTGTTCTAGGCACACGTCCCACCGGAAGGAGACCCTGGGGACGACCCAGTACACGCTGGCCTGGGAATGCCTCGGGATCCTCTCGGAAGAGCTGGAGGAAGTGGCTGGGGAGAGGGAAGTCTGGGCGTCCCCCCTAAAGCTACTGCCCCCGCGACCCGACCTCGGATAAGCAGTAGAAAATGGATGGATGGATGGATGTTTTTTTTAAACAGGGAAATCACAGCTTTATGACCGTGATCCATTTTGCAAATACAAAGAGTCCTGAAGTTGAGGCAAAAGCATCGATCTATATATTGCAGTATGCAGGAAGAAAATGTATTTAATTAATGTAGCACTGTCAGCATGAAAGCACAACACAAACATATTAGAGTAATTTGAAATGAGAGCCTATTGAATATTGCCACAAGAGCATCCTCTTCAATGTGCTGTGTTCTGGTAAAATTAACTCTGCTGCTGTTCCTAAGGAGGCGTTAGTGTTGCTTCACATCACCATCTGCTACTATGCCCTTGCTTAAAACAGTGTGGAGAGATTGACTCTTTTCTCCATGTGACTGTGTGAGTGAGAAAATTTAAAATATGGAATGTATTACATCTTCGATTGCAGTAGATTAATTTCACCAAATGTGTCAAAGTGCATTTTATAAGTGTCCAAAATGCATAAACAGGACTGGGCGACCCAAGTTGGAGTGGGTAATTTGCGTAATTGTGTCTGCTTTGGTGGTCAAGATGCTAATCTGTTATTGCAAGCTATTATTGCAAAATATAAATAATCTTCGGTAGATGGTAATCTCGTTTTGAGGTCAGAATTGACCTGACTCAGTCATATTCTCATTTTCTCTGATGACAATGTGACGTCTGTTTTATTAGGTATGTCATAATCGTTTTTTGTTTTTTTTTGGTGGTGTTGGAGACAAGGCAAAACGTGGAGGACCCAAGTGCAGGGAAGCAGGGAGGCAAGGAAGGAGTGAAGGAGTCTCAAATGCTAAAGTAACAAAGTCACTACGGGACAAAGAACTCACCACTACAAGACAGGACCAGGAAACATGACGTGAGACAACAGACTAGAATCGACATCGACATATAACCTTCCACAATGAACCAACAAGCACTGAACGAAACCAGGGAACTCAATACAAACACATTGATGAGACAATAAGGAACACCTGGACAAGACACGAGTGGCTGGCGGGAACTGAGTGGTTGACACAACATAGAGGGTTGATCAGAACTGGTGGACACAATAACTGAATGAGCACACAAGACATAAACAACATGGGACACATGAAAAAAAACCGAAATATAATCGAAACTAAAACACAGACCATGACAAGGTATATGTTATGGTGCCTTGTACAGGTATCTAGAAATGTATCGTTCCTCTTGTCACAAATACATGGTGTATAAATGACATCATTTCAAATAAACATATATGAGTTATTTTAAATTTAAAAAATAAAAGACAAGAAAATTCCAACAAATTCAAATGGTTATAGCTTTTATAACCGATTTTACCAAGCTTCATAAATGTTCAATATAAGCACCGCCTGTGACACTAAAGATATTTTCATTTTTGCTTTCCTCTTTGAATGTGTTGTGCATTGTCCAAAGCGGCTTCCCATTCAGGAACTTTTTATTTAATGTCCTCGAAAATGCACGCTGCACACTATTGTTTGTCTGCGATTAAGCATATTCTAACACGCAAAATACTTTTTCATTGCTAGTGAATGTCATGCTTCACCATGGTAAAAAGTCAACGTAAAACAATAAACTAACACTACTTCAAACTTGAGATCTTTGGAGGGAGAATTGGCTATGTTATTAGACTACGAAATTATTTTTTTGGAACACCTTGTACAGTATTTACTTTCAGGTAATTCTAGCTAACACCATCAAGTTTGTATCCACAAAGGACTTATTCATTTTTCTTCAAGTTGGCGAGCAACAGTATTCAGACGGATGGTAAAACATTTTGCACAAACTACTGCACAGTCATGAGGGCAGTACACGTAAAAGCTACTTTTTGTATCCTTCAAATCTGACCTGAAGACTTGGAAAAACGATAGATAGTGTATGTTCTCCATACCTTCTGTTGAATGGTTTAGGTCAAGTAGCCATGTGTAATGGGATTTGGATGGAGTCATAGTAAATGCATGTCATTAGAAGTGCTGTTTTCTTGAGCTAGGATTTGCCGAGGACACCAGTTCAAACAGTTTCATTTACAAATATATGTGAGAGAGCTTTATAACAGGTCCCACCTGAGGCTGGTGCGAGGCTATCACAGGACAACAACTGAGAGGTGTGAAAATGATATTATGAATTTCTGGAAGGAGCTGACGATGTTTGACATAATAACACCATCGGCTGTAAAATAAATAATACATGAACTACAGTATTCTGCAAGCAACCACTACAATAGAAATAGTTTAATTTCCAATAAGGTCAATAGTTAAGCAGTTGCTATCTATGCAAATGTAGCTATGAAGAGGCACCATTGCTCTGTAACCTATTTCCAGTTCTAAATTGTCCTTAAACCTGAAACCTTAAACCTTAAAACAAGGTCAGTCGTCGGTTTGCTGCTGTCCTCGTTCCTCTTCTCCTTATCTATTTGCCTGGAAAATAAACTCACGCAGAATTAAATGTTACAATCAGCACCCCACACTAAAGGGATGGTGATAATGACCTAATTTGTTGTAATTACTAGCCTGGACCATGGCACTGTAGTTAGTAATTCTATTTGTAATCCATGTGGTGTTAAAGCGCTGTAGCCAATCCTAAATTGACAAGGCATCCAAAGGAATGAAATTATGGTAACAAACTGAATTATTGCACTATTATACTCTTGGAATGGTCCTGTATTTTTGGCATATAGCTCAACAAATTTATCAGACCACCCAATGTAAGGTTATGCCACAGCTGCTACAAATTAGCAGCATTGGTAAATACCAAAATAACAACAATAATAATAATAATGGTATGATTAATATTATTACTTTTCTCGAATGGTAATACACCATGTATGTAGAAGCGCGTTAACCCAAATAATATTTTCTAAATTATAATTATTGCTATCGATTGTTTTTAAACATTTTACAAAATCTGAATACATTGAAAGCAGCTTTTTTAATGTCTTGATCAAGAAATTACAGTCTAACTTTCTATTGGCATTAAATTCAAGCGAATTTAGTTGAATTCCTGAATGCAATTTCTTTTTATTGTTTCCATGTTATGATCAATTTCTGACTTCTGAGACAAGCCTGAGTGAAAGTGTGGGTATGAAAAATTGGAATATATATATATATTTTTTAATTCTCATTCCTCAAAATTGTAAAATGTCTATAGCAGTGCTCCCAAAAGAGGATCGCAGACCCATTTTAAGGAGGTTGCGGGCAAATTACAAGGAGTCCTTGGTTTACAACAGTGCCAATCTACGTGCCATGAACTAGTTTGCGCGGCAGTGTCGTAATACAGTATGTCCTCACATGGCACAAAAAGGCATGCTCAATACAGCGATACTTGATTCTTTTATATTTATGGACTAGACATGCATTTTTGCATTCAAATATTTACTGTAATTATGACTTAACTGCTGTGTTACCCTAAATTAATGACAGAATTGTTGCGCGTTCCGACTCACGCCACACACACACACACACACACACACACACACACACACACACACACACACACACACACACACAAGGTAACTCAATGTGCTTTACATGATTAAAAGCATTTAAAAACAAAGAAAAAAACAGCAATGCAATTTGATACCTGAGGTCCCAGATGAGCCCGATGGGTCCCAGGCCTTGTGAAACTATACTAGTAGTATTTTTATTGTATGTGTTTTATCCACTTTAGGACAAAGGATGAAATTTAGCCACTGTTTTATCTCTGGCATTTCATACTTATATGAATGCCTTTTTTCTGATGTGTTGATTAATGTGGATTAAATAATAAAAAAGAAATAATTAAACACAGGAACATCTCGATAAATTAGATCAGCGTCTTAAGCATAATATTGTTAGGAAGTTCAATTCATAAGGTGAAATTTGTGCACTATAGACTACACACACTCAGTCAAATATATCTGTATATATATCAAATATTTCGTGATTTTTTTTTGTTTTAATATCGGTACATCTCAATAAATTAGAATGATTCCTGCCTAATTATTACAACCCCAATTCCAATGAAGTTGGGACGTGTTAAACAAATAAAAACAGAATACAATGATTTGCAAACCATGTTCAACCTATATTTAATTGAATACACTACAAAGACAAGATATTTAATGTTCAAAGTGATAAACTTTTTTGTTTTTAGCAAATAATCATTAACTTAGAATTTTATCTATGCAACACGTCTCAAAAAAGCTGGGACAGGATCATGTTCACCACTGTGTTACATCACCTTTTCTTTTAACAACATTCAATAAATGTTTGGGAACTGAGGACACTAATTGTTGAAGCTTTGTAGGTGGAATTCTTTCCCATTCTTGCTTGATGTACAGATTCAGCAGTTCTACAGTCCGGGGTCTCCATTGTTGTATTTTACGCTTCATAATGCGCCACACATTTTCAATGGGAGACAGGTCTGGACTGCAGGCAGGCCAGTCTAGTACACTCACTCTTCTACTACGAAGCCACGCTGTTGTAACACGTGCAGAATGTGGTTTGGCATTGTCTTGCTGCAATAAGCAGGGGTGTCCATGAAAAAGACGTTGCTTGGATGGCAGCATATGTTTCTCCAAAACCTGTATGTACCTTCCAGCATGAATGGTGCCTTCACAGATGTGTAAGTTACACATGCCATTGGCACTAACACAGCCCCATACCATCACAGATGCTGGCATTTGAACTTTGCGTCCATAACAGTCCGGATGGTTCTTTTCCTCTGGCCCGGAGGAAACAACGTCCACAATTTCCAAAACAATTTGAAATGTGGACTCGGACCACAGAACACTTTTCCACTTTGCATCGGTCCATCTTTGAGAAGCTGGCGGCGTTTCTGGGTGTTGTTGATAAATGGCTTTTGCTTTGCATGCTTTGAGTTTCAAGTTGCACTTACGGATGTAGCGCCGAACTGTATTTACTCACATTGGTTTTCTGAAGTGTTCCTGAGGCCATGTGGTGATATCCTTTACACATTGATGTCGGTTTTTGATGCAGCGCCGCCTGAGGGATCAAAGGTCACGGGCATTCAATGTTGGTTTTCGGCTTTGCCACTTACATGCAGTGATTTCTCCAGATTCTCTGAACCTTTTGATGATATTATGGACCGTAGCTATGAAATCCCTAAATTATTTGCATTTGTACATTGAGGAACATTGTCCTTAAACTGTTCGACTATTTTCTCACGCACTTGTTCACAAAGAGGTAAACCTCACCCCATCTTTGCTTGTGAATGACTGAGCAATTCAGGGAAGCTCCTTTTATACCCAATCATGGCACCCACCTGTTCCCAATTAGCCTGGTCACCTGTGGGATGTTCTAAACAGGTGTTTGATGAGCATTCTTCAACTTTCTCAGTCTTTTTTGCCACCTGTCCCAGCATCTTTGGAACGTGTTTCAGCCATACAATTCAAAGTTAATGATTATTTGCTAAAAAAAAATAAAGTTTAACCATTTGAACATTAAATATCTGGTCTTTGTAGTGTATTCAATTAAATATAGGTTGAACATGATTTGCAAATCATTGTATTCTGTTTTTATTTATGTTTAACACAATGTCCCAACTTCATTGGAGTTGGGGTTGTACTTTACAAATCACTTTATTTATTGAATTAATTCATTATTTATTTATTTTCACATTAGAATTTAGTTTCTAAAGATAGGGAATTAGTTTTTTTTCATTTGCTATGAGCTATACTTATAAATATATATAATAAATATAAAAAATAAATATAAATATATATAATATATTTATATTATAAATATAAATTATAAATATATATTTTAAATATGAAATATTTCACTCTGAGTGTTTGCAGTGCATCTATGAGTTTCACGTTTTGAATTGAACTACCTAACGAAATCAATATTTACACTATTTGCGTGTGAGCATAATCAATGTGCGCGTAAGCGTTTGACATGCGCACGTGAATGTTACTGATATTTGTGCGTTAACGTCAGTGACTTGCGTGTGAATGTGATTGACATGCGCGCGCGAGTGTCAGTGACATGAGCGTGTGAGCGCCAGTGACATATGCGAGTGAACATGATTGACATGCGTGCGTGAGTGTCAGTGACATGAATGTGTGAGCACCAGTGACGTGCGCATGAATATCATTGATATGCGTGCGTGAGCGACAACGACATGTGCATGTGAGCGCCAGTGACATCCTTTTATGATCGCTTTTGACTCGTGTTTATGAGAAAGACTTTCAGCCGTGTGTATGTGTTTGACTAGTGTTTATAAGAACATTTGACAAGTGTTAATGAGCGTGTTTGACTAGTGTTTATGAGAGCCATTCAGTAGTTTGTGCGTGTGAGCATTTGAATAGTAAGTGTGAGAGTTAATCCTGACTAATGTCCCTAACGGCCCCTCATAATACATTGAGATACTGTATTTAATGCGCATCCTCGGTCAGACTTGTCTTTTATTCTGACAAAAACATTTAGAGAGGCATGCATCAGAAATGTTATCACTGAGGGCATACTGTAATTGTACATGTACATTACCGGTATTTGTATTGTGATTTTTTTGCATGGAACAGAGGTGTAGAGTTCCCACACAGAACATATTTCATAAGGGACAAGAAGTGTAACTGCCTCCCCTCTAACCACTTGTTCAGGGATTCCCAACCACCGTGCCATGGCACATTGGTTTGCTGTGAGAGATCATTAGGTGTGCCGCAAGAAAGTATCCAATTACCAATCACTACATCCCAAACCTTACGTACATGGTCTTTTGGTGATTCCAAGAACTAAAAAAGAATTCACCAGGTTCTAGAGAATTTTCAATTTGGGCCCCAGTATTCTGGAGTGCCCTACCTGTGAAAAATTAAAACAGCTATCCCTTTTGAAATGTTGAAATCTCTCCTATTTTGTTAAACCACAGCTAGTATGCAAGTAGTCTCCTAACACTGTACTTGCCCCCTCAGCCCACAATAAGTACATTTTGTGACTAAATTGAGACAAGATCATTATTTCAGTATTCATAATTTTTGCTGTCATGGAAGGTTCTTCCAGGCCCGCTGGGAACATTTTACGGTTCAGTGTTCCCCCAAGGGCACTTTAACATCGGACAGTTGGAGCTGGGATTCAAACCGTCGACCCTTCGGTCACTTGGTGACCCGATCTACCAACTAAACCAGAGCTCAAGTCATACATAGTTTTAAAATATATGACAAAAACTGTTGTTTTTTTCCGTGTGTTTTATTTTTAACTGAAAACCCCATTACTCTAGCCATGATCTACTCTTTAAAAGATTGTTGAGCAAAACCAGTATATGCTACTATTCGATTGGAAATACATTTTTGGCACGCTACTGTGATAGAGTTGAACGGCAAATGACAAAATAAGAAAAATGAGGGTGACAGAAAGAACAAGTGAGAGACAAACAGTGTAAGGATAGGCTAACGGGAAGGAGATCTGTTTGAGGTGACTGATCAGCTGCGACATGCTGCCTTTGTTCATCATTAGTCTACTGACTGGAGGCAACAGTGTTGTTAATCTGGGAAAATAAGTATTAATAAAGATGGACAACATCACATTATATGTACTGTATTATCATGCCTCCATGTGGGACAAAGATCTGCTAATGTGACAGTGGAACAGAGTGGTGCATCATCATTCTTCTTCATTCCTGTTGCGGGTTGGAGACAAATGCTGCAAAACATTTAATCCATATGCATGTAGCTATTGTCTTATTAACGCAAAAAAAATATCATTCATTGTGTCACTGTGAGGCCCTGCTGTGCCCATTTTCAAATGCAAGAACATTTGAAGTCATGGCTTCCCCATCCCCTTTGCCTAAATAGGTAGCACAAAGTGAAAGAGGCAAAAGGGCGATAGATTGCCTTATACTGTACCTGACACTCCTTGTCAGTGCAGCTTGTCAGCTCCAAATCCATTCAAGGGTTTGGATTTTGACCTTTGTGGTGCCCTCAGCAACCCACCTTCCAAGTGATTCCCCTAAATGCTCTTGCCTACCCTCATTGAATGAGGAGACGACTCTACCTCTGTGAATCTTCTTTTTTTGGTGAAATGTCACACTAATATTAATTTCTTGAAAGACTGTTTTCCCCTTGTTATCTCTTAAACCATGGGAGACAAGTAAATCATTGGGAGCAACTCATTACTATTTGAGCACTTAAATCAAATGCACCTTTTCCCACACACATTTGTTCCGAAGGTCACCATTAATTAAGCGTCTCACTGTTGCAGAGATAGTGATGAATGGGTGGTATTTCCTCAGAAAGTCCACTCTGCATTGAATGCCAGGGCAAGTCTTTCCTCCATCAATCATCCAAGAAGGAGGTTTAAATCTATTTGCTCCTGTCCGTTGGAGCAACTGGGCTCAAGACACACCAGAGAGAATGGCGTCTGAATGGGTGTGGACTAAATGATATTTTGTCACTGCTGATCTTGCAAACACTCCTCCAAGGACACTCGCCCTTTCGTTCAGACAAAATAACAGCAAAGGACATATAAAGACAAATTGTATATATATCGGAGTTTCCTTTTAGAACAAAGTATTGGTCCATTTATAAGACAAACAGAACACTAAATACCAAGAGTCACATTATTTATTTACAAGTACAGCAGTCATTCTCTTTTCTGTGGCCTTAGGTAATCTCCTCATACCCCATTGAATCACATAATTACTACTGCCTCATGTTCGTAATTACTATTATCTAGGAGATAAGATAAATGTAAAAAAAAAAAAAAACATAGTTTGTTACTGTCAGAAGTTCATCATATGTCAAGTTAGAAATGGATTGCAAACCACAAGCATACTTTACATGCACAAGACGCCCATGCACACCCCTGAAAGACCCAAAAGGGTCAACACCAGTAGAATTATATGTTACAAGCCATAAATGCGCTCGATAGATGTTCATTTCAAACAGCAATTTGCTAAGTGTCAAGTAAAACAGCAGACTGTGAACTTTAATTTAAATATAGTAATAATGTCCATGTTGCTAGGTATTTACAGGGTCATGTCAGAGAGATGCTGCTTCGGGGTATGAAGAATAAGCTATTTGTGCTGCAATCGATTATACTGACAATTTATCTCTCTGTTAATCTTGTCAGGTTACTAAATATGATAATTCTATTGTTTCTATACTGTGTCTATGTGGAGAGGCATTGCAATTGTCCACATTATGCTGAGTTACTACACAAAGAATCCATGCTGTATGTGCGGGGGTCTGAAGATGTTTTTTTTCAATTTATATTAAGCTAGTAACAGAAGAAGGACATAACGTGTTATAAGCTGTCAAAAAGAGTGAATTCTAACATCCAAATAATCACTTGCAGTCCTGATACTTATGTCTCTCATAAGAGCGAAATAAACATTTACATCCAGCCATTTAATATCCTAAATATCCTCATTAGGGTCAGGGGTGAGCTGGAGCGTTAGCGTGAACAAATGTGCCCGCTGCACACCCGCGTCGTCAGCTCTGAGCCTGGCCTGATTTTTCATTATTTTGAAGCCTCATTTTATATGAAGTACTTGGCAGTTGTTGTAATCATTCAAATTTGGTATGGTAGTTAAAAGCACTCTTCTCTGTGGTGCGTCAAATTTACAAAACGCCCAACGGCCGTAATAGGTGAGGACACTTCACGCCGACATTCAGCTATAGGTATAATGTGTCCCTACCATTATAACATATGTCGCCACACGTTGTCAGCGACTTCCAGAAACCTATGAAATATAGCCAGACTGGACAAAAGATATTTTACTGAGCTGGTCAAAGAGTCGGCATTTTGTTTGTGATGTATATTGGCAAAAAGGAGCTTTTCTGCTTCAAACATGCTGCTGGTGGCTTGGATTTTTTTTTAAGGCGCAGGGCTTCCACTACTACAACTCCTGCAGTTTTCATAAATTTGGCACAATGGTGAGTTAGATATGTATTCATTTGTTTTTATTTGCTCCTATGCCGGTCATCAAAGTACATGTCCATGTTAAAGTGATTCTTTGGTGCAAGGAAAGTTGTGCACCGCTGATCTATAGAATGGCAGGCACTAGACTAGATTGAGTGCATGTTTGGAGGTCCAACCGGTAAAAAACGGGTCATCCCTTTTTTTGTGGGGTCATCCCTTTTTTTTTGTGGGGTACTATAGGTCAGAGGTCTGAGAATGCAGGAGAATCCGGGTGCACAGATAGATAGATAGATAGATAGACAGACCAATATACATTACATACATATGCACATACACATTTATACATACTGTAAATAGCAATACACCATACATACATCAAGGAATCTGAGCAGTCATGCTGCAAACCTCCTGCTCACAAATAGTCAGGGAGCGAGTGGGAAGTCCAGTAAAACTGGAGAACACCTTGACTCCACTCTGTGTGCCGTTTTTCCCTTGCAGGTTGATGGAACGGTACCAGCAGACCATCGAAAACGATCGATCGAACCTTCGAAACTTGCTTGATAAAAACACAAAATGAAAGGAAACTGCTGTTTGTTGAGAACTTTGATAACTACTTTATCTGGGCAATCTAGCAGGCCCACACACAAGCGTGGACATATTGTTCCTCTGCGGAAGTTCAAGGGCCTGGCCCGTGGCAATTACAGGGGAGTAAATTTCACTTCTGCGTGAACTTTTTGCACAGGTGATGAAGTTACTTTTGTATCAGCAACCCAAGCACTCTGGATTCACTCTACAGAAGTCAATGGTCAACTTCATCTTTGCACATCCTTCTTATAGTATCAAATGTAAATTTCAAACAAGATTCTTTGCCGATTTGTTGATTTTTCAGTCTTGTGTAGCCCTTTAGAATATGCTAAGAATTTTTGCTCCCATTGAAGAGACTGGACCTCATAGTCGATCTGCATAGCATGTCTGTTGGTGCGTTACAAGTTGTTGGTGGTGTCTTGTTGCCCAAAGTGCTAGAGGACTCTGCATCTTTTTGCACAATTGTCAAAAAAAAAAAAAAAAAAAAAGTACTGTCATTACCAGATAACTAGCAACCTTTTATTACTCAGTGACTGTTTTTCTCGATGTCATTTTCTCAATGTGTCAAAAGTGTCTGTTGTCGTACTAGAGCGGCTCCAACTACCAGAGACAAATTCCTTGTGTGTTTTTTGGACATACTTGGCAAATAAAGATGATTCTGATTCTGGTTGTTTTTAATCAGCACAATAGGCTCTCTCGAGGACTAGATGCCTGCAGCAGCCCAACCATATAATTGAGAAGAATTACGTATATTGCCAGGTAGTGAGACCTCTTTCCATGCATGCTTGGGTAGCAAATTGATAAGGAATATAAGCATGAAAGGACCATTTTCAATAGCTCAAGTAAAAAGCAGTCAGATCCCCCAGTTCTACTACTAAAGAAACAAGTGATGTTGCATCCACACTTTAACTAGAGATTGCTGTCGGCCCAAATGAGTCGCTTAACGATCTCTGGTTTACAAACAATTATAAATGGAAGTAAAAACAAGACTGAGTTTAATCAGGTCTGGGGAATCAATATGCTATTAAACCCTGTCTTTGCTTCCCACTGCCCAACGGTGCCCTCTGGCTGACCTACAGTATGTTACGTTAACTGAAGACTGCAAATAGGTGGCACACTACTAAAGCGGTTAGCACTTATGCCTCACATCTCGCGACTCTGTGGGATTTGCGCGTTATTCCAAGGTAGCTTCCGTGCGCAGCAAGCTAATGATTAACTGCTTTTGTCAGAAAGACTCACTTCAGGATTACGCACGGATGTTTTAGCTGACTCGGGCAGAACTCTCCCAACAGACTGCTTGCCCTGCCTCTCTTTTGACGTGTCTGTCTGACACAGTAGCAGAAAGGCACGCAAAAAAGGAAATATTCCAGTCATTCCATTTTTCCCAAGTTCATCTGACATTGCACAAATGCATGCTTCTAATACAGACTTGCGAACCACTGGTTCACTGTGCTGGCTGGCGGGCTAGTGGTTGTATTATTACATTTGTATTATAAACTAGCGATTGTCTTATTATTAAGATACATAATTGTCTTATATTTGTGTTGCTTTGATAGCACTGTTAAAATACATACATACAAATACACACAAATACATAGATCATCTATTGTAACTGGTAATTGAAATGAATGTTTTTTCCCTCTTTTTCTGCAATTTTGTACTTTCTTATATGGAAAAAAAAGACTGCCTTGAATTCAGCATGCATGCGTTACAAAGTGACATTTATAATAAAGGTAAAAATTGTTAAATGCAGAAAAAAATGTTTTGTAAGGGATTGACTTTTATTTATTCAAAAAAGAACTGAAAAAAACAAATTGTCACATCCACAGGAGATTTTGAATTCCACATCAATAGCCTTATTTTTATCTGTGATTACCCAGAGGCGGTAGCCGCATTTATCTGCAGCAGTCTCTTGAGGATATGAATTTTAGGGACAATTCATTCCATCAAAATCAGAAATTCTTCATCATAAAAGACCTCTTTTCTCTTTTCCACAGTCCATCAGTGGAATTGCATACTTGAACCTGAATATGCAAGATGAGACATCCTTGCGATGGTCACGGTTCCCAAGGAAACAGCTGCCCTCTTCCCAACAATTATGGGCTTTTCCTTTTATTTTTTTTGCTCTTTTCTTATATAAGAGAAAGAAAGTTTATTTTCATCATCTCCCATTTTGCTGCGTGTCTTATAGCGATACCTTATAACATTTGTGGGAGTCTGGAAGAGAGCCATGAACAGAATATTTGAGACAGACAGAAAAGGATCGACTTCCAATGCGTCAGATCACATAAAAATTATTAAAATCACATGCCTCTGCGTCCTTTTAGTTTTGACTCAGCCAGTTGATTTCCAATTGAAAATGACTCAACTCTTGAAAGGCATTGCACACTTGGATTTGGGCCACCTCAAATGATGCATGGACATTTAAAAGGAGGTGAAAGAAGACCGTGGACAGTACAGCTCTTTAAATTCTAAGTGTGAATATGACAAGTTATATTTATAGAATAAAACAAATAGCTACGCCACCTACTTTATCAACACTTCAGCCCCTTATCTTAATACCTACTTTGACAAGTAGGGATGAATAGATGGAAGAGATTGTAAAACTAAAATGAAAAATACTTAATAAGCTTGACATAGCTTCTCGTCATTATTAAATTCATGTCAATGTCACTTGTGCAAATCCTAGTACAAACTATGGTATTACACATCACGTCTTATAGACACTTTTATTCTGCTTCATATCAAAATGAATGAACCCTTATCATAATAATAGAGAGAGAGAGAGAGCGAGAGAGAGGGGGAGAGAGAGGGCTAGGTGACATTGACCGAATCTGAGGCTGTTGCTGTTTGGGTTTTGCACTGACCAACTAGGACAAGATCTGAGGTGGACGACTTACCCCGTTGCCATGGGGGATTTGATCCGCTCTGACCGACCGGGCCAGGTCTTGACGCAGAACCACCGAAGGTGTCTACCCTGCGGCGCCTTTTCTCTTGGAATGGACTATGCTATCCTAATAAACATTGTACAGCACCAGAATATGTGATAAATGTTGCCCACTCGACATCCATTGCAGTCTGGTCATCCTGGAAGGGGGATCCCCCCCATCTGCTGTCCCTTCTCAAGGTTTCTTTCTTCCCCAAATGGGGTTTTGAGTTTTTCCTTGCTCGATTGGGGGGTTTAGATTCAGGGATGTCGTCAATTATTGCCAACTGTGGGCCCGTGAAGCCCTTTTGTGAATAAGGGATATACAAACAAACTTGACTTGAATAATGATAATACTAGACTTTACACCGATTTTATCGGGCTGATCGGTATTGGCCGATAATTAGCATTTTATGCTGATCGGTTTTAATGTCATAATTCGCTGATCCGATCAATGACGTCATTGACATTTACTCCGCGTCGCCATCGTGCACAGGATATTTGAATCCAAAAGCTAGTTTATTTTTAGCCTTGTCGCGCGTCTTTTGACGTGGTATTGGAAATACCTGACTGCCAATAAAGTTATTTAAAAAAATAAATTAAAAAAACGTCGGCGGTATGGAACAGGCAACACATCTGAGATAGACAAGATGTAAAGACAAATTTGCTCTCTCGATTGCACTGTCAGACTACTGCAATAAAATCTTGTATTCCGATACCACCGCATCCCGTTTTTTACGATCATTGGGCTTTATCTTGTTGACGCTAATGCGACCGGATACACGCGTTACTGTGGAGACGACAACAAGAGTGATTTCCAACCTTTATGGAGCCAAGGAACATTTTACAATTGAAAAATCTCACGGCACACCAACAAACAAAATTGTCACAAAAACTGGATACATTAATTACTGTATTTACTTCCTGCCATCTAATAGAAGACCATTCATTTGTTCTCTGTCTGTCACTATGCCTCACTGGCATAAATAGAGGAACAAAGATACATTATTTATTGTAAATATAATTTTTTGAGCAATTAAGTACACAAATATATACAGTAAATGAACAGGTCATTTAAATAGACACATTCCTCCATCTCGTGATCGGATGGGTGATCGGTTATCGTTTTTTTAAACTCACTGATCGGTGATCCGCCCCAAAAATACTGATCGTGTAAAGCCTATCCATCCATCCATCCATCCATTTTCTGAGCCGCTTCTCCTCACTAGGGTCGCGGGCGTGCTGGAGCCTATCCCAGCTGTCATCGGGCAGGAGGCGGGGTACACCCTGAACTGGTTGCCAGCCAATTGCAGGGCATACACAGTATAAACAAACAACCAGTCAATCACATGCACACCTACGGGCAATTTAGAGTCTCGAATTAATGCATGTTTTTGGGATGTGGGAGGAAACCGGAGTGCCCGGAGAAAACCCACGCAGGCACGGGGAGAACACTGCAAAGTCCACACAGGCGGGGCCGGGGATTGAACCCGGGTGTGTAAAGCCTAGATAATACTAATGCATTATATTGATTGCCCCTTGTGCGTACTTTAATTTCACTTCAGTGTCAATAGGACACATGTCGCAGTGTCTTGAAACACCCAATAAGAAAGACTGTGGGTGGGACAGCAGATAAACGACAGCTCTTTTGTTATCTGCATCGTTCGTAGTCTTGTGTTGTTTACATTTTCTTTGTCAATTCAAGCTTGTTTCCTAGAATTCTTTTGTTTGAATTAATGCATGGCTCAGCCCTATTCGGCTTCCTATATTGCCAACAATCTTTTTTAACTCATTGTTTCCGCCATGGTGCTTCTCTAATTTCCCCACCAAACTCGTTTTTCCTCCATGGCTTCTCGTGTGAAGATGAGATGATAGTGCTGTTAATTAACTGTGAGATGTGCGAGAGGTTCAACAAGGCCGTCAAGAGTGAGAGAGAGTACTTGACAGCGGGCCAAAGATAATGAACAGATCTGAGGTAAGAACCGTTGACAGCAAGTCTTCGAAACTCACTGCTGCCACTGTGGAGAGGACACCTTTGACTTTCAACAGCCACGTTTTCTGCTCCCATTTATTTCAAAGCTGATTTTCCGTCCATCCATCCATCCATTTTCTGTACCGCTTATCCTCACTAGGGTCGGGGGCGTGCTGGAGCTTACCCCAGCTATCTTTGGGCGAGAGGCAGGGTACACCCTGAACTGGTCGCCAGCCAATCGCAGAGCATACACAGTATAAACAAACAACCATTCACACTCACGTTCACACCTATGGGCAATTTAGAGTCTTCAATCAATTCAATTTTTGGGATGTGGGAGGAAACCGGAGTACCCAGAGAAACCCCACGTAGGCACGGGCAGAACATGCAAACTCCAA
The DNA here is from genome assembly GCF_024500275.1 of Phycodurus eques. Classification (NCBI taxonomy): domain Eukaryota; kingdom Metazoa; phylum Chordata; class Actinopteri; order Syngnathiformes; family Syngnathidae; genus Phycodurus; species Phycodurus eques. The sequence goes on along the minus strand of NC_084528.1, from coordinate 5,826,172 downwards.
ACAGGTGGATTTGAACCCCGGTCTTCACAACTGTGAGGCAGATGTGCTCACCACTTGGTCACTGTCCCACCAGGTGATATTCCATTAAAAAGCAATATAACTAAAACACACTTCTGTTGTCTCTCTCCTGAGCAAAACAAAGCTTCTTTTGTCCTCCGATCAGACATGATTTGTTGATTTGATACCATTTTGAACACATGAACATTTCAAGTAGGCACTTATAAGCCAGTTGGTCATTTTGGATTGACCCACCCAGGATTTCATAAGACCATCACATTTTTTGTCTCTGTTGCCACTGCGACTCACTATGTTGTAAAGCTATCTCCACACACTATATGAAGACCAAGACACAGGAAGCCTGGCTTATATCATCTGACGCCATAAAAATGGTTGCACAGCATTGGAGGAGGAGGAAGTGATTGATGACTGTTCAATAATGGAACACAATCAACCATCTCCAGTGGTGGCTAGAGACACTGCCTTTCGGACACTGAAATCCCACATTTGGAACAAACAAACCTTCAGGAATATTCTAAATGTATGCCTAGATGTCTGTGTCATTAATGTGCCAGTTTACAGGTTCAGCTACGAGACTTTGAGGACTGTCCTCTTGATTTGAAGCCAAACAGTAAGAAATTATGTTCTATTGAACAATTAGTTGATTTACCAAGACTGAGGTTTATACAATCATTCTATATGCTTGATCTATGAGTTAGAGTACAAAGTTGGGAACATTTTAGATTAATATATGATTTTTAAACCCATTTTATGGGCCAAAATTGTAGACGAAATCCAAGTTGTTGGGTGCGTTCTTCTCCACTTCCCCCATCCCTTAGACACGCCCCCTTGGTATTTAACCCTTCGACATCCGTAGCTCTTCTCTCTTGTCTTCTTGGTCTTTTGGCTCTCTGTTCCTCATGGCTAACCTTCTCAGCTACGGGGCGGTTTCAACCAACCCTTTCCCCCTCTCCTTTTCCTTGTCATTCGTTGCCACCACGTGCGCGAGCGACGCCGGACCACGACTGCGGCACCGTATATAAAACATGAATTTTCCAACTCAATAGGCATCACTGATTTCAAAATGCTGGAAGGCTGTAGTGCAGCAAGATGTGCGGTGACAATGCTGTGACATGTCAGTCATTTAGGGGGAATACCTGGGGGGTCCAATTAAATTTTAGCAGTGTCCAATGCTACCCCAGCTCCCTCTCTGGCTCAGCCAGGGCCTCTCTGGTTTGGTTCATGTTCACACAGCAAAAATTCTAAGTGTACCAACATCCGTCACAACAAGCCAGAAACAAGAAAGTTTGCTGTATGAATAAGTGTATGTTGATAACGTCATACGTACCTGGTGAAAAGACAATGTGCTGCAAGTCAACATCAAAGTGGCAGTGTTGGGCAAGCTACTAGAAAAATGTTGTTCTACATTAAATGAAGCTTCACTGCACTGAAGCTATCCACCAGAGAAACATAGCAAGCTATGCTACAATGAAATAGCAAAAGTGGTGTGGGTCTATTTAAAAGAAAAACAAAATCTTAAAATGTTGTACCCCGCAGTGGGTGCTGCAAGTACCAAGTGCAGTGTGTGAACACCTTTGGGTTTCGTTCAGCTGTGTGCGTCAATGACAAAGTGAGTAGTGACACACAAGTATACTATAACTACACTATATATCCATCGCTTTCGTGCAGAGATTTCTCCAGATTCTCTGAATCTTCCATGTTATGATGGACCAAAGATGATGAATTGCCTAAATTCCCTGCAATTGTAGGTTGAGAAATTTTCTTAAACTGTTGAACTATTTACTCACGCAACTGTTCACAAAGTGGTGAACCTCGCCCCATCCTTGCTTGTGAACAACTGAGCCTTTCGAACTTAATACCCAATACCCAATCTTGACACTCACCTGTTTCTAGTTAACCTGTTCACCTGTGCAATTTTTTTTTGGAGCATTCCTCAACCGTCCCACTTTTTTATTGGTCTTGACCAAGATTTTTGGGAATGTGTTCCACGCATCAAATTCAAAATGAGAGAATATTTGCAAAAAAAACCCAACAAGAAAACATTCATCAGTTTGAAGATTAAATATCTTGGCTTTGTAGTGCATTAAATTGAATATAGGTTAAAAATGATTCACAAATCATTGTATTTTTTTTTATTTTACTGTTTTTATTTACATTTTGCACAACAACCCAACTGAATTGTAATTAGGGTTTGTACATCTCTGCCCCCTCCTCTGCCATTGCCTGCAGATGTGCACTTTCCATCCTGATGCGCTCCATTATCAGACTTTGCGGGCATCTTTTAATACACCTTTAGAGGGGATTGGTAAGTGACATCAAACGGAAGAGACACATTTAAGGTTTAGAACAGCCTGGGGAAATGTAGCTTCTGTGGACACTTCTGTGTTATGTGATCACAAAAGTAGCCTCATGGCTGAAAAGTTATATGATGTTGGAAGCTACGAACAGGCTACTGAGAAATATAGTTAAAGTAGTAAGGCAGCTACTTATAACGTCACTTGTGCCAAACACCACAAAGCTGTCGAATTAGTTTACATGCCACCTGTAGTTTAGTCCCCATGACTGGTTGGAACATATCACTAGCAATCTTGTTGTGCTACGATGCACATGCTCCATCACAGAATGTAACCCTTAAATTCAAAGTTAACTCTCTCTGTCTCTCCCTGCCCACATTGTCAAATCTTTATATTGAGGTCTCAGCATAGCTCCCCAGTCTAATTTTAGCCTAGAGTTCCTTGGGGGGGGGGGGGGGGGGGGGGGGGGTGGACTTGGGTAGACAGTCCCATTCCTCTCCGCCATCAACCTGTAAATGCCCATGGAACTGAACCTTTACTTTTTAAAACAGACAGTTCCATTGATATTGTTTTTAGTAAAATAATAATAATAATAATTATAATATCGCCATTGTCATTCATTACATACTGTATATCTGGAGCACAAACAAGGAGACTGGCCTGTTAAAAGCAACACAAAACAAAACGGATGGCTGCTTGTCTGGTTGTTGGAGTTGCTTATTGTTAGTGAAGTTTCTTTCGCTGGACAAAACACTTGACTTCCAGATCTCTAATGAAAATGCGCAATATGATTGTATAGAATAGTGTGCTACCTCCTTTTTACAGCATTCACATTATTATGTATTCATACAGTGCAATCTCCAAAGTCAAATACTGCAAAACTGTCAGTCTGCCATTTCGGTCATGACAGAAAGCCAATCTGTCTGCCAATCACATTCTACTAGCCACAGTGATACACCCCCTATTTAAGGCTTTGTTGATGATGCAATGAGTGTCAGACTGTCCGACAGTCATCCGTGCAACATGCAACAATGCTACCCCGTGAATCCACACCGCTGTCCGCCACAACCACAACCACAACCACAACCCTGGAGTCACCCTCCCCTCTAAGCTGGGTGGGGTGGGGTCCTCTGCGCCCGTTGTGCTGGCACAGCAATTCCAGGAACTGACGTTTAACCTTTGACGTTTATTGCACATGCGAGACGATGTCAATTCACTTGCATGTATCCAGAGACACACACCCGTGTGACTCACTTGCTTGGTGTGGGAGCACTCCCTAATTGCTATAAACAACTCATATGACATTGTGAACTTATTGCACTCAGTTTCTATAGATGTTTAGAATTTACATAGCCACACCCATGACATTCCAGTTGCACAGCCGGGTCCAATACCCTTGTCCTATTCTCTTCCTCTCCTGTCCCTGTCCTGTCTTCGCCTATCCTAAATTGGCCTGTTCTTCCCTCACAGAATGTAGCGCTACTGTCTCGTACATAACTCAAATCCAATGTGACATTGTAGTATTCATATAATGCTCCGTTTGTTTACTTTTCTTACAATTTACAACTTATTTTTCTCTCTTTCCTCTCTTTTTTCTTTTTTGTCACTCTCCTCTAAAACCTTGTTCTGTTCGACTAAAATACAAGTAAAAACACTTTAAAAAACAAAACAAAAAACTGCTGCCCGACAGCCTGCGAATGATGAAACTGGACTGAAGAAAAGGCTTGACAAGAGATGGCTACATCTCACGGCCAGCCACAGATTTATTAGAAAGCTGGATTACAGGACTATGTCCAAATAACTTGAATGAACATGAGTGTTTGTTCAATGGAGTGGGAAGTCCTTTACATTTTCTGTATTGTATCAATCATCACTCAAACAACCCAGACAGCAATCGTACAGTACGTCGCATCAACCTTAGGAAGCCAAGTCGGCCAGCAGTTGCTATACGTCTGACAAGCATCGGCCGAAAAAGCTTCATTTAACGGCGTCTGACAAAATAGCCTTATCTTTTTATGACCTTTTTTTATTGTCAGCTGTAATGTTATTTTAATAAATAAAAAAATCGTAAATCTGTCTTTATTCGTGTCTTACATGTTCTGCTTCAAATGTTCGTCCTGCACTGTTAATTTCAAGCGGTCATAGAAGTGCTTCATGAGCAGAAAGGTGTGGAGGTGACATGCATGCATAGCCGTTTCGCTTGGCTGGCCCACCCCCGTATCGTGTGGGAGGGAACTTACCAGTCTTAGCGCAGAGGCTGCACAAATATTTCACAGCTGTATTAATTAACACACAAGCACGCCATTGACCACCACCATTTTTTTCAGCTAAGTTATCGTTTTAATTAGGGAGGCATGATAACTGTTAACCACTGATACCAATAACTTGCTGCTTCTCGAAGCCAATGCCGATAACCAGAGGTGGGACCAAGTCATTGTTTTGCAAGTCACTATTAAGTCCCAAGTCTTACAAGTCCGACACTTGGATTTTTCGACTTTCAAATCATTTCATTGCTGTTCAAGTCCAAGTCCAGTTGCAATTCTTGCTACATTTTGTCAAGTCGAGTCTAAAGTCATCAAATTCATGACTCGAGTCTGACTCGAGTCCAAATCATGCGACTTTATACCCCACACCTCTGCCAATAACCATCCATCCATTTTCAACACTGCTTATCCTGGTTAGGGTCGCGGGACGCTGGAGCCTATCCCAGCTGACTTCGGGCAAAAGGTGGACTACACCCTGAACTGGTCGCCAGTCAGTCGCAGGGCACATATAGACACGGACAACCATTCGCACTCACTTTCACACCGTCACTGAGTGGGAACTGAACCCACGCTGATTCTGCCAAGGCTGCCCTTTGTCCCCAATTCTATTCATAACTTTTATCTGACAGAGTTTCTAGGGCGGAACGGTGGGTAACTGATTAGAGCGTCTGCCTCACAGTTCTGAGGACCGGGGTTCAATCCCCGGCCCCGCCTGTGTGGAGTTTGCATGTTCTCCCCGTGCCTGCGTGGGTTTTCTACAGGCACTCCGGTTTCCTCCCACATCCCAAAAACATGCATGCGAGGTTAATTGAAGACTTTAAATTGCCCGTAGGTGTGAATGTGAGGATGAATGGTTGTTTGTTTGTATGTGCCCTGCGATTGGCTGGCGACCAGTTCAGGGTGTACACCACCTCCTGCCCCTTGATAGCTGGGATAGGCTCCATCACGCCCACGACCCTCGAGAGGAGGCGTAGAGGGGGTCTGGTTTGGTGGCCTCAGTATTCCATCTCTGCTTTTTGAAGATGATGTTTTTCTCTTGGCTTCATCAGGGCGTGATCTCCAACTCTCACTGGAGCGGTTCGCAGCCAAGTGTGTAGCGGCTGGGATGAGAATCCGCACCTCTAAATCTGAGACCATGGTCCTTCGTCGGAAAAGGGTGGAGTGCCCTCTCCAGGTTGGGGATGAGATCCTTCCCCAAATGGAGGAGTTCAAATATCTTGGGGTCTTGTTCATGAGTGAGGGAAGAATGGAACGGGAGATCGACAGGCAGATCGGTGCAGCGTCTGCAGTGATGCGGACTTGGTATCGGTCCGTTGTGGTGAAGAAGGAGCTAAACCGAAAGGTGAAGCTCTCGATTTACCGGTCGATCTTTGTTCCTACCCTCACCTATGGTCACGAGCTGTGGGTCGTGACCGAAAGAACAAGATCCCGGATACAAGCGGCTGAAATGAGTTTCCTGCGCAGGGTGTCCGGGCTCTCCCTTAGAGATAAGGTGAGAAGCTCGGTCATCCGGGAGGGGCTCGGAGTAGAGCCGCTGCTCCTCCGCATTGAGAGGAGCCAGATGAGGTGGCTTGGGCATCTGTTTAGGATGCCTCCTGGACGCCTCTCTGATGAGGTGTTCCGGGCACGTCCCAATTGGAGGAGACCCCGGGGACCACCCAGGATGCGCTGGAGAGACTACGTCTCTCGACTTGCCTGGGAACCCCTCGGGATCCCCTCGGAAGAGCAAGAGGAAGTGGCTGGGGAGAGGGAAGTCTGGGCTTCCCTGCTGAGGGTGCTGCCCCCACGACCCGACCTCAGATAAGCGGAAGACAATGGATGGATAGATGGATTACATGTACTGAATGTACTAGTCAATATACAGTAGTTGTTTTTGTGATAAACACTCCTGAGTGGAGGTGAGGCAGTCATGCTCAACAGCAGTATTAATGAGGAGGCTGCGGCGACTGTGCCCAGTGAGTGCCCGCAGAACAGAAGCATCAACGGTATGACTGCCGAGCAAACTCACACTGACTCTCCATTCTCCACTACCACCCACTCACTATTAAACAGCAGGATGGCCACGTTCAGGACAAACAAGGCATCAATATACTACAGAAATTCAACCAGTGGTGGCTTTCAGTCTGTGAACAAGAGAAATCAGCATGTAGAATTATGATATGAATGTAGTCTATTTTGCCAGAACTAACTGGTTAGGTCTCCTCCAATAACAGTTTACTGAAAATCAACAACCCTCTATGACAGGATGTGCACAACATAGAAGACAGAACACAGAAATAGTAAGCTGCAAGCTTTTGAAAGTGAAAGAGCAGAAACTTGTCACAAGTTCCTTGCATTATTATGTAGAAGCTCAGCATTCAGATACTGTCCACTTAGGTTCATCTGGAAAATTACGAGACATACTGTCCTATAAATACTTATACTTAAAATACTTATATATATATATATATATATATATAAATACAGATGGGGGCGTGTGGATTTGCATCTTTGCACACACACTAATTTGTAGATAAGTATTTTATCTTTTACATCTTATTTTACATCTTGGGCCAATCTGGGACATAGGGGATCGTATCATCCTTTCTGCCCTACCCTGTACTTTATGTCATGTGTGAAATGTGTTGGTATGAAAAATAAATTCCTTGCATCCTTGTATAATTGTGTCCCCTTGAAACACTGTTTAAAGTTTAACTTGGTTGAACTAGTTGTTTGGAATTTGGTAATAACTGCATGACTAGAATGTCGCCCATAGAGCGCAGACCTTCGCCAAGGCTGCCTGCTTCTCAAAGTGGCACATTTGGTATTTGTCTGTTAGTAAGATGGTTACTCCCTGGTTCACAGGGTTTTGTATATGTAGATTTTTTTTTTAACTGTATCTGCGTAAATATTATTATTATTTTACTATTTCTAAATGACTGAGTAGGATCACTAAAACAGCAACGCAAGTGGTGGTCCAACACTGCACGTCACTGTAATTAATTGCTGTGTATATCGTGTCCTTTTTTGTAATGAAGAAAATGTGTACATTGGTATACAAAAGATATCGTTAATGTTTTTATTCAAACCCCAATTCTAATCAAGTTGGGACATTGTGTAAATTTAAATAAAAAACAGAATTACAATATTTGCATATCCCTTTCAACCGATATTCAATTGAATACAGACAAATTAATTTTGTTATTTTTTTGCAAATATTCACTAATTTTGAATTTGATGCCTGCAATATATTCCAAAAAACCTGGGACAGCGGCATATTTACCATTGTGTTACATCACCTTTCCTTTGAACAACACTCAATAAGCGTTTGGAAACTGAGGACACTAATTATTGAAGCTTTGTAGATGGAATCCTTTCCCATTTTCACTTGATTTTCAACTTCAGTTGCTCAACAGTCCTGGGTCTCTGTGGTCATATTTTGAATGTACCTTTCAGCATTATTGGTGCTTTCACAGAATTGAAAGTTAACCATGTCATGGGCACTAAGACCCTCCCATACCATCACAGATTATGGTTTTGAATTTTGTGCTGCTAAAAATCTGGATAGTCCTTTTCCTCTTTGCCCCGGAGGACATGACTTCCAAGATTTCAAAAAGCATATTGAAATCTGGCCTCATCAGACACAGCACACTTTTCCACTTTGGATCAGTCCATCTCAGATTAGCTCAGGCATTTCTGGCCGTTGTTGATATATGGCTTTCATTTTGCATGGTAGAGTTTTAACTTGCATTTGTAGATGTCACGTCAAACTGTGTTACAGTAACTGACAATGGATTTCTGAAGTGTTCCTGAGCCCACGTGGCAATATCCCTTACACAATGATTTTTAATGCAGTGCCGCCTGAGGGATCGACGGTCACAGGCATTCAATGTCAGTTTTCAGCCTTGTCACCTACATGTGGCGATTTATCCAGTTTCTCTGAATCTTTCGCTAATACTATGGAACGTAGATGATGAAATCCTTAAATTCATTGCCATTATACATTGAGAAATGGTCTTAAACTGTTGGACTATTTGCTCATGCAGTTGTTCACAAAGTGGTGAACCTCACCCCATCTTTGTTTGTGAACAACTGTAAGTTGAACAAACAGGTGAGTATCAAGATTGGGTATAAAAGGAGCATCCCTGAAAGGCCCAGTTGTTCACAAAGTGGTGAACCTCACCCCATCTTTGTTTGTGAACAACTGAGCCTTTCAGGGATGCTCCTTTTATACCCAATCTTGATACTCACCTGTTTGCATTTAACCTGTTCACCTGTGGAATGTTCCAAACAGGTGTTTTGTTTTGTTTTTAGCATTCCTCAACTTTACCAGTCTTTTGTTGGCCCTGTCCCAGATTTTTTGGAACGTGCTGCAGGCGTCACATCCAAAATGAGAGAATATTTGCCCAAAGAAAAAAACAACTTTCATCAGTATGAACATTTAATATATTCTCTTTGTAATGTATTCAATTGAATGTAGGTTGAAAATGATTTGCAAATCTTTGTATTCTGTTTTAGACAACATCCTAACCTCACCGGAATTGGGGTTTCTAATTTTCTGACTTGGGAATCACTGGATTAGAGTCATTTGAGTGATGAGCAGTATTAGTAAAACCAATGACAACATAAAAATAGTAAAAGCCAGAAGGAACTTGCAACAGGGAACTGTATTAATTTCAAAATTAACTCTTGTCCCGTCATCTGTAAATGCACTGAAGATTGGGTTGGGCATCGAGAATCGAGAACCGATTGGAACCGGGACTAACGTTCCGGTCCTCCCGGAATCGTGAGGCGAAACGGCGAAGAAAAAGAAGAACGCACACGAAGACGTGCTTGTGCTGAATGGCGGTGGTGAACAAAAGTGTGTCTTAACTTTGTTAAAATTAAGTTGTAATTAGGTTTGTTAGTTTTTATTAGTTTTTATTTTTTCAAAAATGCCTTTATTAGTTTCAGTATTAGTTTTACAACCCCAATTCCAATGAAGTTGGGACATTGTGTTAAACATAAATAAAAACAGAATACAATGATTTGCAAATCATGTTCAACCTATATTTAATTGAATACACTACAAAGACAAGATACTTAATGCTCAAACTTGGCTCTAGGGACGTGGAATGTCAGGCAGACTACACCCTGAACTGGTTGCCAGTCAGTCACAGGGCACATATAGACATGGACAACCATGGACAAGCACTCACATTCACATTCACACCGTCACTCAGTGGGAACTGAACCCACGCTGCCCGCACCAAAGTCAGGCAAGTGTACCACTACATCATCAGTGACATTTTAAAGATCAACTGTGAGCTATATGACCAAAAATTTATCCAAACGCATGCTCAGACACGGACACATGCACGCACGCACGCACGCACGCACGCACGCACGCACGCACGCACACACACACACACACACACACACACACACACACACACACACACACACACACACACTAACACACACACACACACACACACACACATTATTCTGGTGCTGCACAGCACAAAGGGAAGGGAAAGGAGTAGCAACACAAACAAATGTGGCATTAAGACAAAATCATACAACCTGCTGCTGGTTCACAATTTAATACAAAAAGGTTTATGGGTCAATTGTCTTAGTTTGCAAAGGGCACCATGGAGGATTTACTGCAAAGATACATTTTCCAAAAACCTACCGAACAGCTGAGGGGAAACAAATAGTTAATTACCTTGAATTTACAAAGCCTTTGAAAAGCAAGGGCTTCACTCTATTTCCCTTTGTATACTCAAAATGTGTTGTACTGAGTCATGCAGTAATTAGACCTTTTCAAAAAGATTACACACGATTAGATAGTCTAGTAATGTTTCCTTTATTCAAAAGCTAGTCTGATGATGATATGTTGCTTGTTTGCATTAGACATGGTGGAATACAAAACGTCAACGGGGAAATGAGTAGTTGTGATTTGTCAGACACTGCACATTTGTTTTCGGCATATCCCTCTAAAATATGCATTGTCTAGATATACCTGCTATACATTCTAGTATTAACGTACTTGGGTAATACCATAGCCTTTCAGAAAATAAAATACATTTTCAGAATCACTGTTGATGCTTCTATGATAATAATAATAATAATAACAAGAAGAAGAAGAACAACAATAATAATCATAATAATCCATTCATCCATCCATCCATTTATCTGAGGTCAAGTCGCAGGGGCAGCAGCCTCTCCCCAGCCACTTCCGGGGGGATCCCGAGGTGTTCCCAGGCTAGCCGGGACACATCGTCTCTCCAGCGTGCCCTGGGTCGTACCCCATACTCCCGGAGCACCCGCCACAGGACTCTGCGAGGGACACTGTTAAATGCCTTCTCCAAGTCCACAAAACACATGTAGACTGGTAGGGCAAACTCCCATGAACCCTGGAAGAACCTGCTGAGGGTGTTGAGCCGGTCCACTGTTCTACGGCCAGGAAGAAAACCACACTGCTCCTCCTGAATCTGAGATTCAACTTCCTTACGGATCTTCCTCTCCAGGACCCCTGAAGAGACCTTACCAGGGAGGCTGAGAAGTGTGATACCCCTAAAGTTGGAACACACCCTGACCTTTTTTTATTTAGACCCCAGTCTGCCAATCCAGAGGCACTGTCCTCAATGTCCAAGTGAGGTAAATGAAATATTTAGACGATTGTTCTATTTTAAGAGGTTGAAGTGGGCATAAGTACAAATGTCAACATACATTTTAGTGTCGATTGATTGGAGTTTTGTAATATTAAGGTTTTTCTCTATAGTGGGAGGAGTCGCCAAAAGTTCTCCAATTGAATTGAACATGTGCGATTTCATCGCGACTCCTTGGCGTCCCAGCTAGTTTCTCGTAGACTCCAGGAGATATCATGGAGACGTCTCTGCAACCAGCTGAGACTTGAGTCGCCATCAGGTCGCCAACTAGTCTCCAGGCCAGTGAGATAGGGGTCTTACATCTGAAGTCTTTGTAAAGAGGAAGCCAGATTTAAGTACCGTTGAGTTAGCAGACATGTCTTGCTCCAGGCTCTCCTCGCTCAGTTTCGTAGTTACGTCTCACATCTTTCAGTTCCGTTTGTGTGTCACACATGAATTGAAGGTATTTGTTGTTTTACCAGGTTTTTCTCCTCATTATCACATTAATGAAGTTGAAGAATAGCAGATCAGTGCTGGTCTCGTTGAGTCAAAACGGAAAATTCAGAGTCCAGTCCCAGACCGAGACAAGACCAAGAACTTTGGGACAAGACAAGAAAAATACCTTCAAAATGTTGTCTCGAGACAACATTTTGAAGTTTCTGCTGCCAAAATGCATGAGTGCAGTCAAAAAGTGGGGATATCATTGGAAGGAGCCTATCAAATAGCTAAACTGAAGATTCAAGACTCAGTTGTCCATAGGTGTGCATCATAATTTGTCTACCTCCTGTATATACTGTATGTCATGCGCTTGACTGGTCACATTACTGTGACTAGGGAGAATCTCATTACATACAGTAGATAATTGCTTGGATGAGGATATTTCCCAAATGAGCACCAGTTTAGGCACGTTTTGATCAGTTCATGTATAGGCCTAATGCGTTTGAAGCTAATGGCAAAGTCTCACCAAAATGCGGATGCTCTAGTCCTGTCTCTTTCTGTCTGTCTCATCCCTCAGTACTCTTCTGTCATCACGCTACCCCTCTTTACGCCCTGAGTCATGTTCCTAGGCTCAGGACATTGAGGTAAATCTCTAGTGACTGCTGTATTGTGTTTTCTCTTGGTGGTCAAGGAGTTGCTAGAGGCTGGAGATCAGCATTGTTCCAAATCTCTTTGCTCTGCAGGCCACTGAATTGCACCGTCAGAAACAATCATATAATTTATTTCCACAGCCATTTAGCACAGGCTCCTCTAATAATGACTCACACAGGAGCAGAGGCACTACGCTGCTAATGATGCTAAGAACAAATCAACACACAGCTGCATTAAAAATACACATTGCACAGAAAAAGAAACAATGTGTAGTACCAGAAAGACTCACACTGACACAGGGATACAAAACCACATATTACCACTTCATTTACTGTAAATATATTTATCCACTTCAAACACGCTCATAACGTTGAATTCCTATGGTACTATTTTTTGTTATTATTTTTGTTACATACAGTGGAACCTCCGCAGTAGAACCCAATGTTTTCTGGGACACTGTTTGATCTTGAATGTGTTTGTTTTTCCCATAAAAAAATATTACCATTTTAAATATTCAATTCAAGAGTCAAACTGTTGCAAAAATCATGATGGATGTAAAAATGTTCTATCGCTCTATAAAATAATCCACTGTGTTATGTAAGACTACATTCATTCATTCATTTTCTGAGCCGCTTCTCCTCACTAGGGTCGCGGGCGTGCTGGAGCCAATCCCAGCTGTCATCGGGCAGGAGGCGGGGTACACCCTGAACTGGTTGCCAGCCAATCGCAGGGCACATAGGAACAAACAACCATTCGCACTCACAGTCATGCCTACGGGCAATTTAGAGTCTCCAATTCATGCATGTTTTGGGGATGTGGGAGGAAACCGGAGTGCCCGGAGAAAACCCATGCAGGCACGGGGAGAACATGCAAACTCCACACAAGCGGGGCCGGGGATTGAACCCAGGTCCTCAGAACTGTGAGGCTGATGCTCTAACCAGTCAGTCACCGTGCCGCCGTAAGACTACATAAACAGAAAAAAAAAGAGAGTTGAGTCTCCTCACATTAACTCTCAACAAGTTGATTGCCGCAGGTCCAAAGCTCCGAAACAAAAGTTGCATTCTGCAGTTGGCTCAAATATGGATTTTACATTTTGGAATAGTCTTAGCTATAAGTAAGTAAATTCAGTAAGTGTATAAATAATTTCTTATCTTCCTATTGCAGAACTTTATAACATGACCATGTATTTGCAACAAGGCATAAGTGTAAAAGGTCGAGCTGGAAATTTCATCAGCGACCCAAGGTTTTGCAGTGTTGGCACAGTTCAGAGTGGTTTTAGCAGTTCCCGGAAATCTTATAAAGACTTCAAAATTCCTCACCCGGACATAATGTGCCCCATATCGGAAAGGCTTTATCTTTCCAACCCTGACAAGCAAAAGGACCAGGCAGATTCTAATTGACATATGCTGAGCAGATGTACCTGCCTTAAGTGACTAAGGAAAAGAATGAGTTTTGTGTGATGCTATTTATGAATAATTCTTTGGAGCGCTGTGGTTAGACGACCAGGGCATCCTAAATAATATATGAATTGCCCTGGATATATATGTATATACAGTATATATATATATATATATATATAGATATATTCAAATGTTGTCTTAGCAAAGATTAAAATGATCAGTTTGTCACTGCAATAGTAAAGAAGTATTCATTTTAATGTGGATGTAGTTTGCAGTGGTGTAGTGCTGTATTGCACATTACTGCCAAAAACGAGCATTCATTTACTCAGAGCAGAGTATTTGATACTCCTGTTGCATTGATCAAATGTGCAGGACTCCTGCAGCAGGAGCAATGAAGTCTACAGTATATTGAATTGGTTTTCCATTAAAAATGTGCGTTTAAGAAGACCAACAAAAGCACAGCAGAAAGAGAGGGTAAGGCATATAATAGAAGTACCGTAAGTATTAATTAGCAAAGAAGGAGTGTGTATTATGTTGCTATTGAAAAATGGCCAGGGGCTGGCTGGCAAGTGTCGCACCCATATTGAATAATGAGCTCTAATGACGTGAATGTAGCTCCAAGCCAATGTAATATTGTATTACATGGATGTCATTTGATGCTCAGTGCGATCACAAACTGGTTATGTCTATGCATGAATTAAATTGGTTCATTAGATGTGTTTATGACCAGGACCAAAGTGAACAGATGAGCTCGGGTAAATGACAGTAGACCGCAGAGTTCTGAAGGAACACACAACACTATGTAGATAACTTTATGTCATAGGTTCAACAGTTAGGTCCAGAAGTATTGGGACAATGATCGAGTTAATGGTAAATAATCCACGTTTTGTGAACCTCTTTACTTTAAATCAAAACTGAAGGTCTTCACGTAACATTTTGTGACCCATTACAAATCTAGGCAAAATCATGAGAAAAAAAACCTAAGATTGAAGAACCAAAGATTGTATGACAGAAGAGAGCAGAGATGGTGAAGACTGTTCTTCTTTAATTCAGTCTTTTTTTCTTCTTCGAAACATTGACTCTTTTTTCTGCTTACTTGTGCTTGCAATATACTGATAGACAATGCCAGGATCTGTTCATCTGTTCTCATGCTGCTTTCTATGAATAGTATTTTTCATTGTGACAGGTCTGAATTTAGCCATCTTTAACTTCATGCATTGCATTCGAGCTACAGGCTAGGTATTCAACTATGGACATTTAACATTTTGGGTGAAGAAGACAAGACTGAGAAATGGTCAGGATCAAATCTTGTGTGGGCTTGAGGTAATCTCTTTGTAAATGGGGGCCACATTTCTTGAAATAAATAAATATGAATTAGGTTATTAAAAAATCAATATGAAACATCCATCCACCATCCATCCATCTTCTGTACCGATTATCCTCACTAGGGTTGCGGGCGTGCTGGAGACTTTCCCAGCTATCTTCAGGCGATCGGCGGGGTACACCCTGAACTGGTCGCCAGCCAATCACAGGGAACATATGAACAAACAACCATTTTTGGGATGTGGGAGGACACCGGAGTACCTGGAGAAAAACCACGTAGGCACAGGAGAACATGCAAACGCCACACAGGTGGGGCCGGGATTTGAACCCCGGTCCTCAGAACTGTGAGGTGGATGTGCTAACCAGTCTTCCACCGTGCCGCCAATATGAAACATATTAAACCAAAATAAATATCCTTTGAAAAAAAAAAAATAAATAAATAAAATAAAATTTAAAAAAAATATATATATATAACTCATGTTGGTTTTCCTCATAAAAGAGCTGCAATTTGCAGCAGTTTAGCACTGGTTGGTGCATTTCTTACAAACTGACTATTCTTTTTTTAACCAGGCTTAACAAACAAGCCCTTAACAGTCTTTCCAGTTTGAAATTTCCCTAAAAGTTAGTCTTGCTGTAATCTAATCATAGTTATTTATTTGATTAACAAGACAGCTTGTGTGATTGTCTAACCAATAAGTGACACTTAAAAAGTAATCAACAATCCATTTCCCACTTGTTGAATCGCTATGGTGTCAGGAATATAATGTCTGTTTGGGCCCAAAGACCAAAGGCCATCTGTGTGTGCTCAGGGTTTTAGTTGTGTGTTTATATAACTCTCAACATAATTTCATCATCAACTGTGACTCACTGACGCCATGATGCCAGGGCAACGCAGCCATGCAGAGATTATTGCCGTTTTGACAATATGGAATTGCAGTCAAATCGCTAGACGGGCGATAAAAATTGAATTAGGCAACACTTACATCTGCTGGTAGATAGTTGAGTTGCAGCCTCACAAACTCTGGTGATGTGTGTTTTGTCGAGCCATGTGCAAAAGATGATAAACCTGCCCACTCTCCCCTGAGGAACGTCAACGCCGGCTGAGGGAAGGGCGGTGCTTCTACTGGGGTCAGTTGGGTCATTCCATGAGCAACTGTCACGGGAGAGGTGAGTCTGAATTTCATTAAGGAAGACCCTACACAGGTTCTTCCTAAAGTGACACTATGCTCTCCTGATCAAGAAATTCATACACCTGTATTAATTGACTCTGGTTCTGACGCTAACTTACTTAACTCCCTCCTCGTTAGACCTTAGAACCTTGTCAATGATGTTGAATGTTTATGTTTTTGTCTATTTGGACGACATTTTGATATTCTCCCCGGATGAGGAGACTCACATTATTCATGTCCGCTCTGTATTGCAGCGGTTACTGCAGAATCAACTATATGTCAAGGCTGAGAAATGTGAGTTCCACAAGGCATCAGTTTCTTTTCTGGGTTTCGTCCTGGCTCAAGGTTGAGTCAAAATGGACTATTGCAAAGTCGATGCTGTTATTAATTGCCCTACTCCCACGTCACGCAAAGATGTACAAAGGTTCTTAGGGTTCGCAAACTTCTACAGAAAATCCATCAGAAATTTCAGTTCTATAGCCTCTCCTTTGCATGATGTTACCTCGCCACACAAACCTTTTGTATGGAACCCACTTTGTCAGGCAGCTTTTCAAAAACTTAAATCGAGCTTTACCTCTCCTCCCATCCTTACTTTGCCAGATCTCAAACAGCAGTTTGTGGTAGAAGTCGATGCGTCTGATGCTGGAATAGGAGCAGTGCTCTCCCAGAAATCTCTCAAGGATGATAAATTACATCCTTGTGCTTTTCTCTCCAAAAAACTGACCCCAGCTGAGAAAAAGTATGACATTGGTGACCGTGAACTGCTGGCAGTCAAGGTGGCTTTGATGGAGTGGAGGCACTGGCTAGACGGGGCACAGACTCCGTTTTTAGTATGGACAGATCACAAGAACCTTGAGTATATTAAATCTGCTAAAAGATCAAATGCGAGGCAGGCTAGATGGGCTCTGTTCTTCACTAGATTTAATTTCATGTTATTCCTACCGACCTGGTTCTAAAAATGGTAAGCCAGATGCTTTGTCACGTATTTTCTGCGAAGAGAATTCTTTGTCTGACCCTAAGACTATTTTGCCCAAGTCATGTTTCATTTCCGCTTTTGTTTGGGACATTGAAACTGCGGTTAAAGGGGCTCTGAAAAACACTCTTAGCCCTGAAGATTGCCCTGAAAACAGGCTTTATGTGGTTCCGACCTTAAGGGGAAGAGTCATCCACTGGGCTCACACGAACCGAACTGTATGTCACCCAGGCATTGCCAAGATGCAATCAGTGGTCGAACAGCGCTTTTGGTGGCCTAATGTTAGGAGGGATGTTATCGATTACGTCAATGCTTGCCAGGTATGTGCTGCTAACAAACCCTCTCGTCACCGTCCTTCTGGGGAGTTGTGACCCCTGCCAATACCACAACGTCCTTGGTCAGACATTTCCGTAGACTTTGTGACAGGATTACCGACCTCGAAAGGAAATACCACAATTCTCACCGTTGTTGACAGGTTCTCTAAAATGGCTCACTTCATTGCACTCCCGAAACTCCCCTCAGCTAAAGATACTGCAGAGTGAATGATCAATCAGGTATTCAAATTCCATGGTTTCCCCAAGAATGTGGTGTCTGATAGGTGTCCCCAATTCATTTTGCAATTTTGGAAGGAGTTTTGCAATCTCATAGGTGCTACCGTCAGTCTGTCAACTGGGTTTCATCCTGAAACCAATGGCCAAACCGAGAGGCTGAACCAGGACCTGAAGACTGGGCTCCGATGTCTCGCTTCACAGGAGCCGCGATCCTGGTCTCAGAAACTGGTTTGGGTCGAATTCTCCCACAATTCCCTCCCCTCTGCATCCACTGGTCTATCGCCTTTTCACGTTGTGCATGGTTACCAACCATCTCTGTTTCCTGCCATAGCCCCAGAGTCCACAGTTCCAGCGGCATTGACCTTGGTGAGACGCTGCAGGAGGACCTGGGAGCGAGCCCGCCAGATGCTGCTGTGCCAAGGACGGTCCTACAAAGCCGCTGCTGACCGTCGGAGGACACCGGCCCCAAAATACAAAGTGGGTCAGCGAGTTTGGCTCTTGACCAAACATATTCCACTCCGGGTGGAGTCCAAGAAGCTCGCTCCCAGGTTCATTGGGCCCTTCCCCATCACAAAGATCATCAACCCCGTCACCATGAAGCTTAGGCTCCCAAAGTCGATGCGGGTCCACCCTGCTTTTCACGTCAGCCTACTCAAGCCAGCCCGGGAGTCCCCTCTGGTCCCGCCTTCCAGGCCCCCTCCTCCCCCCCGGTTTGTGGATGGGGGCCCTGTCTTCTCTGTTGTCGTCTCGTCGGAGGGGGAGGGGGTTTCAATATCTGGTGGACTGGGAGGGCTACGGGCCTGAGGAATGTTCATGGGTGCCGTCTGCGTTTATCATGGATGACTCGCTCATTCGGGACTTCCACGTTGCGCATCCAGGGGCCCCGGGGCCGTCTGGGGCCGGCCGTTAAGGGGGGGTACTGTCATGGGTGTGTGTTCCAGTTTTTGTCTTCCCCATTTCACACACACCTGCTCCTGTGAGCATCTTCACCACCTGTGCCTCGTTCACCCTAATTACCCCTTGTATTTAACCTCGTGTCTCATTCCCTCTCATCGCCAGTTCGTTGTACCTTGTCGTCGCGTTCCAGCATTCCTTGTTTCCACGTCACAGACTCACAGTAAGACTTGACCCTGTTCCGATTATCGACCTCGCCTCTTTGCCTCATGTGTTTGGATACTGTTGCCTTTCTTGGATTGCCTGCCTGTGTACTGACCTATGCCCGTATATTAAACCTCTCTTTTTGGAAACTGTCCATTTGTTTTGGAGTCGTGCATTTTTGGGTCCTATCCTTTGTTCCGTTCATGACAAGCACTCATGAGGTGGGATATTGAGAAACCATTTTGTAACATTTGCATCTCTGCTCACTTGTGTCTTTTGAGTCATTTTCCTCTAAAGCTGTGTTTCCAGCACACCACCAATCAAAAATGTCACAAAAGTATCGTGTACACTGAAATAATGACAATCTTGTCCCAATTTAATTACAAATGTGCTTTTCTGGGGCTGTTGAGTTGCATATAAAGTTATTAGTCTACTGTGTGAATGACAACAAGAGATTAAACAAGTTCATTGTACATTTTGCCATGTGATTGGATGACATGCCAGCTGTGTCTTTGCAGAGCATTTAATTGTTCTGCCTGTCTATGAGCATTAATTCCCTAGGTTCGCTCTCTATATTTTCATCCCTGCTTAGAGGAGGGAATAGTTTGAGTGCCTCTCTCAAGGGCACTTTAGCTATTTTGGAGAAGCATCCATCCATCCATTTTCAGCACCGCTTATCCTGGTTGGGGTCGCGAGGCGCTGGAGCCTATCCCAGCTGACATCGGGCGAAAAGCGGACTACACCCTGAACTGGTCGCCAGTCAGTCGCAGGGTACATATAGACATGGACAACCATGCGCGCTCACATTCAAATTTCACACTGTCACTGAGTGGACACTGAACCCACGCTGCCCGCACCAAAGTCAGGCGAGTGTACCACTCCACCAACAGTGACTTTTTGGAGAAGCAAACTGTTAAATCTAAACTAGAAGCAACTAATCCCAATTTATGCCATCTTGCTGATTGACATGCCTCGTGGCGGCCATGTTGGGAAAGTCGACGTTCCCATCAGAGGCGATGCATGGACATTTTAATTTGTTCTTTATTAAAACTGTTTTCTGCTGTATATGGTCCCTATACTGTGGATTTTTGCAAACTCACGGAATGGCTATTGCCGGTCCTGAGCTGGGATGAAGCGTGGCCGCCAACAACGTGGCGACAGCGTGCCCCGTGTGACGACGGCTGATTCTAGGTGGGATTTTGGATTTTTCTACAGACTAAGCCAGCCGAGGAGCCGCCCTTTCTGTTTACTTCCACAACTGGCAAGTGGAACAGGAAAATGACTACTCTGATTGGCTGTTGTCATGCACGTGACCATAGGTGAGGATAGGAATGTAGATCAAATGGTAAATCAAGAGCTTAGCCTTTCAGCTCAGCTCCTTCTTCACCACGACAGACCGACACAGAGTCCACGCCATTGCAGATGCTGACACTGATCCGCCTGTCGATCTCCCGCTCCATTCTTCCCTCACTTGTGAACAGGACCCCAATATACTTGAACTCCTTCACTTGGGGCAGAATCTTGTGCCTGACCAGAAAAGGGCACTCCACCCTTTTCCAACTGAGGACGTCGGATTTGGAGGTGCTGATTTTTCTTTACACCAGGAGCACCACCCCCTCAACCCCCCATCCGCCCCCCGCCCCCACCCATCTCACCGTGGGCAACTCCAGAGGGGAAAAGAGTCCACCCCCTCTCAAGAGGACTAGTACCGGAGCCCAAGCTGTGTGTGGAAGTGCCGGACTACAACTAGTTTGAACTTCTCAACCTTGCACACCAGTTCGGGCTCCTTCCCTGCCAGAGAGGTCCCGTTCCATTATCCTTAGAGCCAGCTTCTGTAGCCGGGGATCAGACTGCCAAGAACCCCCAGCTTTGACCGCCTCCCATCTCACTATTCATCCAAACCCCCCTGTATTATGAAGCGTAAAATACGACAACTGAGACCCCGGACTGTTGAACAGCTGAAGCTGTACATCAAGCAAGAATGGGAAATAATTCCACCTACAAAGCGTCAACAATTAGTGTCCTCAGTTCCCAAACAATTCTTGAATGTTGTTAAAAGAAAAGGTGATGTAACACAGTGGTACACATGACCCTGTCCCAGCTTTTTTGCAGCCATAAAATTCTAAGTTAATAATTATTTGCTAAAAACAATAAAGTTTATCAGTTTGAACATTAAATATCTTGTCTTTGTAGTGTATTCAATTAAATATAGACTGAACATGATTTGGACATCGTTGTATTGTGTTTTTATTTGTTTAACACAACATCCCAACTTCATTGGGATTGGGGTTGTAAGTTCCTCGAATACTGTCAGCTTCAGCCATATCTTATCTGTTCCAGAGCTACTCTCCATACCGTCATGTCCCTTTTCTTCCTTTTTTCACACACAGTGTTGAGGCCAACCACATCTAAAGAAAGACTGGCTACATCAGCACCTGAGCTACAAGAATGCCCCTACGAGACGTACATTCTTTCCCTGGGGTAAGAGGATTTTCACTCAAGATGAAGGTTCTGGTGACAGCTTTTTGATGTTGTTCTTGAAGCGAAGACTACTGCTGCTGTCTTTCAGGAAAAAAAACTTTTAAAGAAGATTAGGCGGCTTGAATCTGACTTCAAATGGAAACTCAATGAGGGTGTGAAAGGGGTTGACTGTGCAGCATCTCAAACAATTTGCTGTTGCTGAGTGTCTGGTTCTATTTAAGAGGAACAGACAGTGAAAAGCTGTTAAGAAATGAGGATCCCCCCCCCACAAACACAATATGTGCTTCTGGCAAGTGGTGGGTGGATGTTGTGAGCTGAGCTTGCTTTTTGATTTTCAAGTGTCAAATGTGACAAATATGTGCAATTAAGTCTTGGTTTGAATTTAAGAACAGAGAATTTGGTGGGGGCATATTTTCTCACAAGTGAAATTGTTTTGGTCTGAGCTGGTTAATATGTGAGGCAATAATCTGATGAGTTGGGAAGAACTGGTCCAACAAAACTGGAGTGGGTAATAACAGAGCTGTGTGCGGCCGAGTTGATGAAATTTATCAAGTAGAGGGTTGTTTTTCACCTCTTCAGGGAGGAGCGTGCCGACCTGATGATGTAATCGTCATGGTAACATTAACCACAAGTTTGTTACAATCCATCAAAACTAAAAAAGTCGTTCTTCTAATTCTTTAGGGGATGGTACTGTAATTCTACACTGACCGTGCATTCATCCCTCATTAAAAAAGAGAAGGCTACTCCACAGGCTAATGATAGAGACGTGTGTGCAGAGGACTGAAAGTGAAATCAAGCATTAATCACTGTGCATGTCATAAGTGTGTGTTTAAGTGTAAGAGAGATCGAGAGGGAGATTCGCCTCATTGCATTTGCTACCAACTGGACTCTCCTTGTGTTGGGCTCAAAGCCGGTTGCTGGAGGCCAGGGGTCCTTAGTGGAATGCTGTCTGAACAGAAGCCTGAAATGTTATTAAGAAACTGTGGAAGGAAGAGAAATCTATGCCACATTTCTTTCCTCACAAGCTCACATTAGACATCAATAATTAAGTTTAATTCTTTGCAGATTTCTTGTGAATTGAAGCCACAGTAAAGTGATGAGATTCTGATAGGTTTGGCCCTTGTCCGACATTGTAGTGGTTTCTCATCACTGCTCTCTGCGGGTAATAATTTCAACTGACCTTCATAATTGCTGGAATTATTACCTTTTGATTTAGACTTCAGGCAGTCATCGACCACAAAGTATTGCAGAAAACTAATGAAAATACATTTGAAGATAAACTACAGCCAATGAGAATACTTTCTGTATTTGGGAGTAAGCCACTCAAGTGATTCATACATAATACAATGATCGGTCATTTAAGGACACCTAAGAACAAATCTAGCAAGCCAATTATAAACAATAATAATGCAAAACATTTTTTTTTCTAACTTGGAGGCTAAAACAATTGATTGAAAGGTATAGTATTCTCAAGCTACAAGTTATCTTCTGTATTAACTTAGTCAACATGAGACTTAAAAGAAAGTTGAGGGTCAAGCCAGAGGCCCAGATATTTATATTCCTTGACTTACTCAAGGAGAGAGGCATCACGCAATCGGCAAGGATAGAGAATTTGCTTTTAAAGAAAGCTCCATACTGTAGCATTTCTTCCTGTTAACTATCAGCTCATTTAGATGAAACCATTTTTTGACAGAGTTCAAGTCTGGCTGTAGTGTGCAGAGAGTTTGTGAAATGTCTGGTTTGCAACAATAAATAATCATGTCATCAGTACCTTGTAGAGTGTAGAGTCCGAACAAATTTTAGGCAAATCATTAATAAAAATGGAGAAAAGTAGTGGCCCCATGGAAGAGCCCTGCGGTAAACCCCTCACAATGATTACAAAGTCTGATCATTATCCAAGAAGCCTGAAATTAAATCCAGTTATTTGATTTCTTCAATGATTCAGAAGGTTCGGTGCCCACTGTTCACACATTTAGAAAATGAAATACATCTGTCATCCATCACACATGTCCGCGCAGCTCGCTTATCTGTTTGCTTGTGCCCTGATTAAATTCACCAAAACTGCGTAAGACTAGCTGCTTCAAAAGTTAGATGTCGTCTCAGAAGGCGTAAATTTAGAACAACATTCGGGCACCAAATTGTAAATGCGCCGGCCGTCATGTCAAAAGAAACACCCTTGCTGCGCCAGTATACCCATCTTGTTTGCAGACTGTTCTGCTGAATTGGCAAACGCGCAGCAGGGGTTGCACTCGGATGAAAATCAAGACACTCCAGTTTTTGCGCTCCGCCTCAGTTGCACAGTCCACAAAAATAGAGTCCTTTTTCTCTCTGGTCATTGTTGTTTTGATGCGTGTTGTCGGTCCTGTTGTCTGCAGTTTAGAGTCAGTTTGCCATGTTTTTTGATCTCTCAGTTTCTCAGTTCATGGAGACAATTGTTCACACATACATTAAACAGTTCAAGTGATTACATTTTTTTAAATATAATTGTTGATATTATTCTAAAAATGCAGATCTTTCAAAAATATGTATAAAATGATCATCG